>NC_069500.1:589550484-589755484 GCF_027579735.1 Bombina bombina
TGTTGAGTTATTTTGAGGGGACAGTAAATTTACACTGTTATACAGGCTGTACACTCACTTCTTTACATTGTAGCAAAGTTTAATTTCTTCAGTGTTGTCACATGAAAAGATATAATAAAATATTTACAAAAAATGTGAGATACTGTATATAGAAATATATATAGAAATATCTATTTATCAATACATAGAACATATTCTGCTTTGTGCAGAACATTGGGAAGTGAAATATTTACAGGAAATACACAGTATAACACTTTATTATATATGAATATTGCATAAGTATGCTTTTACATGTTTTCCTCTACTTGACTGCAAAGGGCTCCAATGCACTTATATATGTCTATATATGTATACATATGTATTTATGTGTTTATATGGGTATACATGTCTGTAAATACATATATACACATATAAATACATATGTACACACACACACCACACACACACACACATATATATATATATATATATTCATAAAAATATATATTTAGACATGTATATGTATTTATCTCTATGGTAAAGCCCTTTGGCTGCCTTTTTCCCCTAAAACCTGAGATCTCATATCTTTGAGCCTTTATAACTTATGTGTGCAATTTTTTTCTGAATAATTTCAATTAGATGGTGTTATTATGAGTGTAAGTGTACTTTGTAATATATTTTTATGTGTTTTGTGACACTTTTTTGTTTTGAGAAACAGTTAACCAGAGCTCTGAGGATGCGGTAATCATTGTAGCGTAAATCACGATTGCGCTCATGCTTTCGAGTTTATTTTCAACTTGTAATACCCTATTGATGTGTACCTATGTCCAATACTGTAAGGCATGCTGCCGGATTAGACAGCCGAGACAGCAGCCGGGGCAGAAGGCATCTGCCTTCATATGGTAAAGGAGCACTGATTATGAAGGCAAATTCGATACAGGCAAAGTCACTGGATACTTCTATGGGTGGAGGAGTGGGATTGTAGTAGGTGGGCGGTGATCATGGGTGGTGTGAGTTATGGAAAGGTCCCCTATAAAAAATCTTATAAATGTGCTCCAAATGCCCCCAAAATACAGTGGTGTGTATTTTATAAAAAAAATAAAAATGGTAGCATTTTTATTTTTTTAATAAAATAACTTCACCAGGCAGTTTATGGGGGCTAAAGTTGACAGTTCTGTAAAGTGCCTTTACATTGTGGTCTATGGGAACTGTATGTTCCAAGTAAATATATATATGCTTATATACATATATATTTATGTGTTAACATGTGTATATACACATATTAACACATAAATAAATATATATGTATATAATCATATACATATATATTTATAATTTGCTCTCATTGCTGCGTGACTTACCCCCTTTGCTGTGATTTGGTTCTGTGCCGTGTATGAAGGCATCAGAATGAGGCTCCCATTGGAGCCTATGAAAGCGCACTCTCGTTAGCACAATGCCTCCTGGTCCCGAGTCACCAATTACTGCTGAGCCAATGCAGTTGGGATTCATGCATCTCTTCGCGGCGGAGAGGGCCTTTAGGAGGAGGGAGGGGCTCTGCCTCTATTGTGGGTTACAGGGCCACCTTTTGAAGTCTTGTCCTACACAGCCGGGAAACGCTCACACCTAAGGTCCTGTCGGGGGCAGACCTTGAGAGGTTTATCCTTGTCCCTGGAACCGCTAAAGGAGAAACCTTTGGTCACGGTTGTCCTTTCCTGGGTGGACTCCTCCATAGTCACCCAGGCTCTTGATGACTCTGGTGCTGCGGGCTATTTCATTGACAGTGCTTTTGTATCAAAACACTCCATTTCTGTTTTGCCTCGGTCCGTTCTGCTTGCTATTGAGGCCATTGATGGCAGGCCCCTTCAGCCCGCACTCGTTACTCACGAAATTGCTCCGTTATCCATGGCTGTTGGGGCTCTCCATTTTGAAACCCTCCAGTTCCAGGTTATAAACTCTCCGCATTTTCCGGTTGTTCTGGGTTATCTCTGGCTCCAAAAGCACAATCCCAGTCTCGATTAGCGCATGTCCGAAATTTTGTTGTGGTCTCCGCAATGTATTTCCACTTGTCTTCGGAAACCAGTTAAAGTCTTGTGAACTTCTTCGGTATCTCAATTGCCAGAGGAGTACCGAGAGTTCCTAGACGTTTTTGACAAGGTGCGTGCCAGTACGTTGCCTCCTCACCGGTCTTACGATTGTGCCATAGACCTACAACCCCGAGCCATTCCTCCTCGGGGCTGGGTTTACCCTCTGTCTGTTGCGGAGACTTGTGCTATGGAGGAGTATGTTGCCGATTCTCATCTGCAAATCCTGCTCTCCTGCAGGGGCTGGCTTCTTTTTTGTGAAGAAAAAGGGTGGTGAGTTAAGACCATGCATCGATTATAGGGGTCTTAATCGTCTTACCATTAAGAATGCTTACCCTATTCCACTCATTACGGAACTCTTTGACCGCCTCAAGGGAGCTATGGTCTTTACTAAACTTGATTTGAGAGGAGCGTACAATCTCGTTAGGATCTAGGAGGGATACGAATGGAAAACAGCATTTAACACCAGGAGCGGGCATTATGAGTATCTTGTAATTGCCTTTGGCCTATGTAATGCTCCTGCTGTTTTCCAGGAATTTATAAATGATGTCCTACGAGATATGTTGCAACAGTGTGTTGTGGTGTACTTAGACGACATCCTCATACACTCACCCACACTTGAGGCTCATCGTTATGATGTTACACGGGTTCTTCAGAGACTACGTGAGAATGGCCTGTTTTGTAAACTCGAGAAGTGTGAGTTCCATCAGACTCAAGTAACCTTCCTAGGTTATGTTATCTCTGTTGCAGGGTTCTCCATGGATCCTGACAAGTTATCTGCAGTTCTGCAGTGGCCTCGCCCAGTTGGTCTTCGGTCTATTCAACGTTTTTTGGGGTTCGCCAATTACTATAGAAAGTTTGTTAAAAACTTTTCTTCCTTGGTCAAACCTATCACAGACATGTAAAAAGAATGATCCACTCCATTGGTCACCTACTGCTATTAAGGCCTTTGATAGTCTTAAGACTGCCTTTGCTGCCGCTCCAGTTCTGGCTCATCCTAACCCTGTCCTGCCTTTCGTTCTTGAGGTCGATGCGTCTGAGACTGAAGTAGGTGCCCTCTTGTCTCAACGTCCTACGCCTGACGGTTCCTTGCATCCGTGTGGTTTATTCTCTAAGAAATTGTCTCCAGCGGAGAGCAGTTATGAAATTGGCGGCAGGGAATTACTGGCTATAATTTTGGCACTCAAGGAATAGAGGCATCTTCTCGAGGGTCCTAGCGTGCAAGTGCTCATTCTTACTGACCACAAGAATTTAACTTATCTTTCTGAAGCAAAACATTTGTCACTCCCGACAGGCCAGATGGGCGATATTTTTGTCTCGGTTTAATTTTGTGGTCTTCTACTTGCCTGTTAGTAAGAATGTTAGGGCTGATGCCCTCTTTCGAACATTTTAGCCTCTGTCCAAGGAGGAGTCTGTACCTACTCCAGTTACACCTCCTGACCATATTTTTGCTACCATACGTACTAATTTGACTTCTCCCTTGGGTGAGGAGATCCTGGCTGCACAAACCAATGCACCTCCTGAGAAACCTAGTGGTAAGTGTTTTGTTCCTGAGAATCTTCAAACTAAACTTTTGCACCCTTACCACTATCCTAAATCCGCAGGTTACCCAGGCAAGAACCAAATGATTTGGTCTGTCACTCAACTAATGTTGCTGCGTATGTTGCCTCCTGCTCAGTTTGTACACAGAGTAAGACTCCTCAACGTCTTCCTGTGGGTCTTCTTCAACCTATTGCTAATGGTGAGCCTCCTTGGACACATCTTTCCATGGACTTCATTGTCCAGCTCCCTGTTTCCAATGGCAATACTTTTATCCTTATGGTGGTTGACCGTTTTTCTAAAATGTCACATTGCATTCCCTTGAAGAAGTTGCCTACCGCTCAGGAGCTTGCTTCATTTTTTGACCGGGAGGTCTTCCGTTTACATGGGTTACCCAAGGAGATAGTGTAGGACTGGGGTAGCCAGTTTGTCTCCAGATTTTGGCGTTCCTTTTGTGCTCAAATGGGGATCCAGCTTTCCTTCTCCTCTGCATATCACCCTCAATCCAATGGGGCTGTGGAACGGTCTAATCAAGCTCCGTTGCTATGTCTCAGTTCACCACAATAATTGGTCTGAACTGTTACCTTGGGCTGAGTTTGTTTGTAATAGTGCTATTAATGCTTCCTCCAAGTTATCCCCGTTCATGGCGAATTATGGGTTTCAACCATCCTTGTTGCCCGATTCATTTATGTCTCTGGGTATTCCGGCTTTGGAGGAGCATCTCCGGCAACTCTGTTCCACGTGGGTGCAGATTCAGGATTGCCTTCATCGTTCTATGTAGCGCCAGAAGTTCCAGGCTGATTGTAGGCGTCTGCCCGCACCTTCCTACCAGATTGGTGAGAGAGTTTGGCTGTCCTTCCGCAACTTGAACCTTCATGTGCCTTCCAATAAACTGGTTCCCCGTTATGTTGGTCTGTTTTGAATACTCTGACGGGTAAATCCAGTGGCTTACGCTCTTGACTTTCCTCCTGCAATGCGCATCTCCAATGTTTTTCATGTCTCCCTCTTGAAAACAATTGGTTCGTAATCGGTTTACCACTGTGTTGCCTCGTCCCCATCCTATCTTTGTTGACCACCATGAGGAGTATGAGGTCAGCAGCATTATTGACTCTTGTATGTCCAGGGGCGGCGTACAGTGTTTGGTTTACTGGAGGGGCTACGGTCCGGTGGAGCGTTCATGGGTTCCCTCCTCTGATGTTCATGCTCCCGCCCTCCTCCGTGCCTTCCATGCCCATTTCCCCAATAAGCCTTTTGTCCCCCCACGGGGGAGGGGTCGTTGAGGGGAGGGTACTGTCAGGGGTTTTACCTGTTTTGTTTGCAATGTGCTGCTGGCAGCCATTTTACTCACCTCTCTTGCAGACTATGGTGCATTGTGGGGGATACTGCTCATTTCCTGCACTTCCTTTTATGGCCAGACTGGTGTACATCATCCGTGTGAGACAGGATGCAATCTCAGAATTGTGATGTCATCACTTATTATTTAAAGGGCCTCTGTTCACTATGCTTTGCCCTTGTGTTGTCTCAGACCTGTTTGTGAGAGCTCCTGTGTATTACCTGGCTGTCTGACGTCCCTTCTGGTTCCTGATCCCTGGCTTGTTCCTGACTCTGCTGTTCTCCTTGTTCCTGATTCTGGCTCATCTGAATACTCGCTTTGGCTCCTGACTTGGCTCGTCTGACTATTCGCTTTGGCTCCTGACTGGGTGACTAGTTTGCGCTCTATAAGTACCCAATAGATAGATAGATAACTTTTCCATTTTCTGACCATTTGGGACCAAGGCTATTTTTACATTTTTGCTGTGTTTGTGTTTAGCTGTAATTTTCCTCTTATTCATTTACTGTACCCACACATATTATATGCTGTTTTTTTCGCCATTAAATGGACTTTCTAAAGATACCATTATTTTCATCATATCTTATAATTTACTATAAAAAAAGTATAACATATGAGGAACAAATGGAAAAAAACACACCTTTCCTAACTTTGACCTTCAAAATCTGTTACACATCTACAACCACCAAAAAACACCCATGCTAAATAGTTTCTAAATTTTGTCCGTAGTTTAGGAATACCCAATGTTTACATGTTCTTTGTTTTTTTTGCAAGTTATAGGGCCATAAATACAAGTAGCACTTTGCTATTTCCAAACCACTTTTTTTTTTCAAAATTAGCGCTAGTTACATTGGAACACTGATATCTGTCTGGAATCCCTGAATATCTCTTGACATGTATATATTTTTTTTTAGTGGACAACACAAAGTATCGATCTAGGCCCATTTTAGTATATTTCATGCCACCATTTCACCGCCAAATGCGATCAAATAAAAAAAATTGATCACTTTTTCACAAATTATTTCACAAACTTTAGGTTTCTCACTAAAATTATTTACAAACAGCTTGTGCAATTATGGCACAAATGGTTGCAAATGCTTCTCTAGGATCCCCTTTGTTCAGAAATAGTAGACTTATATGTCTTTGGCGTTGCTTTTTGGTAATTAGAAGGCCGCTAAATGCCGCTGCGCACCACATGTGTATTATGCCCAGCAGTGAAGGGGTTAATTAGGGAGCTTGTAAGGTTAATTTTAGCTTTAGTGTAGTGTAGTAGACAACCCAAACTATTGATCTAGGCCCATTTTGGTATATTTCATGCCACTATTTCACTGCCAAATGCGATCAAATAAAGAAAATCGTTCACTTTTTCACAAACTTTTTCACAAACTTTTGGTTTCTCACTGAAATTATTTACAAACAGCTTGTGCAAGTATGGCACAAATGGTTGTAAATGCTTCTCTTTGTTCAGAAATAGCAGACATATGTGGCTTTGGCGTTGCTTTTTGGCAATTAGAAGGCCACTAAATGCTGCTGCGCACCACACTTGTATTATGCCCAGCAGTGAAGGGGTTAATTAGGTAGCTTGTAGGGTGCTTGCAGGGTTAATTTTAGCTTAAGTGTAGAAATCAGCCTCCCACCTGGAACATCCCACCCCCTGATCCCTCCCCAAGCCCACCATTGTCCCACCTTCTTAAGTACTGGCAGAAAGTCTGCCAGTACTAAAATAAAAGGTATCTTTTTTTTTTTTTAAACAAACAAACAAACATATTCTGCTGTGTAGGATCCCCCCTTAGCCCCCAACCTCCCTGCCCCCCCAAACAGCTCTCTTACCCTCCCCCTCTACCTTATTGTGCGCCATCCTGTCTGCCAGTACCCAGTTTGCCATAAATAATGTTTTTTTTATTTTTTTTATCTTTTTCTGTAGTGTAGCTGCCCCCCCAATAGCCAACCCCCCCAGATAACTTAGATAACCCCCCTCTCCTCTCTCCCACCTTACCCTCAGCTAAATAGAATTGTCCCATAGTGTAGAGTTCCCACCCGTTCCCGCCAACGTGCTCGCGCTCACCTCCCCGTGCGTGCACGACCCTGCACGTGATCCTGCCCCCCTGTGATGACTTCCCCCATCGATGGCCGCCCACCCGCCTCCCTGCAATGGCTCCCACCCACCAATGATCGTGGCCATCAATATCCGATGTAGAGAGGGCCACAGAGTGGCTCTCTGCATCAGATGGCTAAAAAACGTTATTGCAGGATGCCTCAATATCGAGGCATCACTGCAATAACATGAAAGGGGCTGGAAGCGATCAGGATTGCTTCCATTGCTTGAAAACACCAACGACGTACAGGGTACGTCCTTGGTCGTTAAGGACCTTTTTTTGTAGAACGTACCCTGTACGTTGTTGGTCGTTAAGGGGTTAACTGTGTTTTTACTGTAGATATTTTTCATTCAAATGATAACGCGCGGGCGAGAGCGCAAACTACCACTACACTCGTAATCTAACCCTTTTGCAGGCAGAGTTAAGTTCAACTGGTGATTCTATATTAAAGGGACATTCCAGTCAAAATTTAAATGCACATAGATTTATTATATCTTTGAATAGAAACATATTTGCAATATACATGTATTAGCAAAAATGCTTCTAGTAGAAGTTATCACTGCTTTAGCGTTAACATTTTTCTCTGCACATGCATGTGAAGCATAGCTAGATATTGTCACTGCACCCACATTTTAAATAATGCAGCTGCTCAGATCATCACTGGGGCTTGTATCATGTCAGCAATTAACAAATTGAGTCATTACCAGGTGGTACAAGCACCTTAGGCTGTCTGAGCAAGTGCTGTGTTTAAAATGCTGGTGCACGGTGCATACTTAAATACACTTTTGAAACAGCTATAGCTTTTATTAGAAGCATTTTTGCTAATGCATGTATATTACAAAATTGCTTCTGTTCAATACTGAAATGCATCCATGTGGTTTCCAATTTTGGCTGGAATATCCCTTTAAACGCTGTTTTTCAAATTTGTATAACTATTGAATGAATAAAGAATGTTGTTGCTATTCTAAATCTTAGGCCTCGCTTCCATTGAGTCGTTAAAAATGGAGCCGTAAGCTACCGAAGCGGCCGACAGCTAAAAGTAATTTACGGCTGCATTTTAGTACCAGGTTTCCATTGAAAAGATTAGCGTGTTGCGCGCAGTCGCTCTTTTCGTGTAGCTGTAAGTTAACGTTGTGTTAACGCTTCCATCTGACGTCGGATTTCTTGAAAATCAATTAGTTGCTAAGGTAACCCGACCTTACGCTATAGAATTTACGTTTAACGTCCGTGCTTCTTACCTGTGATCGCCTCTCAAGAAAAATAAAAAAACACTTATCCATATTTTTAATAATCAAATACTATTTTCTAATATAATTATATTTAACACTTCATAAATATAAGTAATATTTATTGCTGCCCTAGGCATAGGTCTAGTTTGCATTCTGTAGATATGTTCTTGCATATATTATTATATTTAAATATATACTGATATTTCTATTAGAATTTAAGTTCAACTATTTCTATACATGAGACAACAATAAATATTACTTATAACAATTTATTTCTACATTAAAACACTTGCATTATTTGCAAGTTTTATAATTTCAATAGAAAATAGGTCTCAAAAAGCACAATTTTCCTCTTTTACACCTAGTTGAGCTGGGGGTAATATTTCTCAATGTATCGACAGCCTCCGACAATGTATTAACGGTTAGCGCTTTCATTGGAAACCTGGTATAATTTATCGATTAACGGCTTCTATTACTTTCTATGGGACGCGAAGATCTTTTCGGCAGCCGAAGTCCGGCTGCCGATATTGAGGTATAACGCGCCATTGGAAATAGTCGATAAACGATATCGCTTCCGACAGCATATTTATCGGTTTGCGAGTGCACGCAAACTGAATTACGACTCAATGGAAGCGAGGCCATAGTTGGCAGTAGAGCTTAATGGGGAGTTAATACAAAGCCTGAAATTTAAGTGTTTGCTCTATTGAGATGTAAACATTTAGGGCCAGATTACGGTGGTGCACTATTTATCACTTTTGCTTATGTGCAAACACCGCCAGAAGGAAACTTTTAACACAAGTGGCTTAGCGCGCGTATAACAAGTTGAAAGTAAAATATTTGCATGCAAGTAAAAGTTGAAGCGCTAATTTGAGGACTTTAAGTATTGCGACTGTGTTAACTTCTCCCTATAGACTTTAATGGAGCACATCGATTGGGCGCTAACCTAACATTACGTTCAACCTACAGCGCTAACCCAAAGGTAGTTATGAATAGTTTACATTTCAATGTTCTTCACATAGAATTTTTTTTTTATTTTTAATAGATATTTCTATATATGATGTATTTTTTGTAAAGTATCTAAAGAAATATATAGGAATGTCAATTTAAAAATGCATAGACTATTTCACCCTATGTGAAAATATTTACAGTACATTCACAGTAAAACTCATTATTAAATATTAAAATGTATTTAAAATAAGTTTCTTGTTTTCAGGTATTTAAGTGGAAAGGGCTCGAAAGTATATATACATATGTATATATGTGTATACATGTGTATATACTTGATGTGTTTATATGTGTATATATATTTATGTACAGTACATGCATACATACACATATAAACACATACATACACATATTTAGACATGAATATGTATGTATAAATACATTATAGCTCTTTCCATTCAAATACCTTGCCATATACCTTATACCTTTAAACCCTTATTCTTTATAATAATTATATAAATAATTGTTACCAAATAATGTATATATGAGTGTTACACTTTATTTCAATGCATTTATGTTGTGTTTGGTGCAACTTTTAATTTAGCCCTAACCCTTTACACGAGGACTTCAGTCACGCTAACCTGATGAGCGCAAATTTAGTTTGCGTTCGTGCAGTTGCGTATACTTTTAACTTGTAATATGTGAGGAAGTTAGCACGGCCGCAATATTTCAATATATATATCAATAGTGCGCCACTTTGTAATATAGCCCTTAATATTTTCCCATAAGACCACTGGAGGAATTTTAGACAAAGCTAACGTGAAAGCTACTGAAGTTAGGATTCATGGTCTGATAGATGTAGTGCATACCTATCTTTATTTTGCTGAGATTTTTTTTTTATTTAGTCCAGAGGTGTAAAACTTCAAAGAGACTTTTTTTTTTTTTTTTTTTAAATGTGGCACACCAAAAAGATAACAAAAACATTGAATTTTTGCTAAAAGAAGTATAATGCAACAATGCTTCAAATGAAGTACAGGTAGCTCTCAGTTTACGCCTGGGTTAGGTTCCAGAAGGAATGGTTGTAAATCGAAACCATTGTAAATTGAAACCCAGTTTATAATGTAAGTCAATGGGAAGTGAGGGAGTTAGGTTCCAGGCCCCTCTAAAAATTGTCATAAGTAACACCTAATACATTATTTTTAAAGCTTTGAAATGAAGACTTTAAATGCTAAACAGCATTATAAACCTAATAAAATAATCACACAACACAGAATATATAATTAAACTAATTTGCACCGTTTCAGAATAACAACCTTTTTTTCCAGTCACATGACTGAAAAAAAAAGGTTGTTATTCTGAAACGGTGCAAATAGAACTGTTGTAAATCGAGGTTTACCTGTATTAAAATGAATTCTTTCAGTTTTGACCTTTATAGTTCTTTAAATCTAAAAAAATCTAATAGCATTTTGCTACAAATGTTTTATTTTTTCAGCTTTCATAACCTGTGCAAAAATTTAGGAAGTCTT
Source organism: Bombina bombina (assembly GCF_027579735.1). Taxonomy (NCBI): domain Eukaryota; kingdom Metazoa; phylum Chordata; class Amphibia; order Anura; family Bombinatoridae; genus Bombina; species Bombina bombina. The sequence goes on from NC_069500.1 coordinate 589,561,210, forward strand.
GGTATAAGTGTGATGCTATATGCTATGCTATACATTTCCACATCCCTAACTAGAAAAACAAACATATATTTGTGCTCAATAACCTCTTTATTGTACCTCTTTGTAATATTCAGTGACAAGCAGAGAGGAAGGTGATGCTGTTTCTATGATGCTTGTATTTAATAACTAAACCTGGCAATAAGCTATAGGAGCGTAGTATGCACAAAGATTTAAACATATTTAATATGTTTGAGGAGGCATTCTGCCAGTCAGATTCTACATGTAACTATTAATGTGTTACATGCCAGAGGGAGATTTTGCTTTAGCAAACATTTTGTTGTTACTTAGGAATTAAACAAAGATGACTTCATAATATTACTGTGTGGTAGTATTTGAAACATACAGAATACAAGGTACTACAAAGCTGTCAATCATCAGGAACACTAGTTGTGTCAAACACATTCAGGAACAACTTTTGCATGAGATGTCCCTGAAGTATGTTAAGGTGTTGTTTTTTACTAAATGATTTTCCCATCGCTTAAAGGCTTAAAGGGACATGGAAGTCAAATTTAGAGTTTCACGATTTAGATAGAGATTGCCATTTTAAAATATACTTTTTCATTTTTTCTCTGGGCATCCTTTGTTGAAATTTTACTCTATGCTATGAAAGCATTCTGAGGTTGGCTCAGGAGAATGTGATATATTGCTCTAGACACGTGCATGCTCCTCAGCCTACTTCAATATACTCTCATGGTAAGGAGGATACCAAGAGAAAGAGGTACATCTGACATGGTATACTAAATATAATGATTTGTTTGGTACAGCTGTACTAATGGAGTACACTAGGTGAGTTCTTGGGGGATCAGCAATGTAACCACTTAATAGCATGTCTGAAATTAAAGTGTTCACAATACATAGAGGGAGAGGTAGGTGCAGAAGGAAATGAGTCTGCAACCACACGGATAATTACTACAAAATACAAATACCCTGTTGGAGCCTGGTTCCAGAAGCAAAGCCTGTGTTGGACCCAGACTCTAGGCATTATGTATTACAGGGAATTAATAGTGGGATATGCAGGGCCGGATTTCCCATTAGGCACAGTAGGCATGTGCCTACAGGCGCCTTGCAGTGAGGGGCGCCTGCCTGTCAATAATAAAAAAAAAAAAAAAAAAAAAAAAAAAAAATTTTTTTTTTTTTTTTTTTTTTTTATGAGGGCATTTATTTTAGTAAGAATTGTGCTGCCAGGTGCCTACAAAGTCGAGTGTTTCATTGGGAATATGTTACAGCAGTTGAGGGAGCCATGAAGGAGAGAGGGGCAAAGATTAAAACTAAACCCCTCCCATTGAATTTCTAAATTCTAATTTTAAACACATTTGTTGACCCCTGGATTACATATAATCTACAACATTCCATGTTTTCCTTTGAGAGCAACATCATATGATATTTATATTTCAGAACAAAATAAATGTAACATCTGTGTGTGTTTGTACCAAAAATATCAGAGTTTACAAGATTTTTTTCCCTACATTTTATATTTTCTTCCACTGGCTGCACAGGTTGTTGATGGTGATGAGCTTGCATGCTGCTAGTTTTAATATTGCTATTGTTTACACAAAACTGTGTTTGACTCCAACAAAATGTTAAGCACATAGTCAAAGTCATCTCCAGAAAAGCAATACACTAATGGCTTGTCAATAAACATGTCCTATGAGCCCATCTGGGTCTGCACAGATGTGTATTGCTGTCTCAGAACTGACATTGACTATGTGTTTAACTCTTTTGCAAGAGGCTAACACACTTCTCTGCAAGCACTAGTGCAATAATAAAATGCCCAGCAAACTGTCACATTTGATGTCCCTTTAAATAGGGTTTTCTTTAGAATATTTTGCATTAAAAGTTTAACATGATTTGTTTTTGTTATACATAATAGAAATTGTATGGCCATTTGAGTCAAGTGAATATTGATTTTTGGTGTAGCTTCCATTACAACAAATATTGCAATTGGTGTGTGTATTTGTGTATCTCCATAAAAGGGAAAATGTAATTTTACATCTAATATTTATTTTTAGTTGTCCTAAATAATAATAAAAAAAAGTCCTCATTTTTTCCACTTTTTTCTAGGGGGGTGGGGGGGTGGGGGGGGCGCTTCAGGTTTTTGTGCCTACAGGCACCTGAGATGTAAATCCGGCCCTGGGGATATGTGTTCATTAACAATAAAAAGCTTGTCCTCCATTGCTTGATCTGGAAATTGTGGGGATGTGCGGATGCCTAAGAGTCTGGACCACCCTCCCTTTTGAAAGGCTGTTGGCTCTTTGTTTGAATACAGGTTGGGTATGAAATGGAGGGTGTTCTATAGCAATCACCAGTTACTCCAGAAAAAAAAGAAAGAACATTAGACATCAGTAACCGGTCAGTGTCTCCTGTGTGTTTTATGGTTCTAGTTTCTCCCCTCTTTTTATTTGTCTATCCTCATCATTTACTTTGTTTTCCTCCCCCTTCTTCCTCTTACTTTTACCACCTAAAGGTGAAACAAAATTGGCATTTCGTTAATTTTTTTTTTGCACGTCAGGTTGCGCTGATATTCCGAGTTGAAAGCAAAAAATTATCACATTCGCGCTAACCCGGCGTGTGCAAAAAGCCAAACTTAAAATATGGTACGTGCGATAACCTATTCCCCCATCCTATATTATAAAAGACAAGAGTTTGTCTGAAGCCGTCATGCGCAGTTCAGACAAACTCTTGCAGCTGATCGCACGCGCACCCACCCGGCAGCAGCGCGAGGACCCGGCAGCACAGCTGATCGCAAAAGCAAAGCAGCACGAGGACCGGCAAGTGGAGGCGCACAGGGGAGAGAGAGAGAGAGAGAGAGAATAAATAAATAACACAACACGGCCCGTGTGAACGGGCTTTAGGACTAGTATCCTATAATATAAAAGGCCAAGTGTGTTTGTCCGAAGCTCTCATGTGCAGTAGAGACAGCACAAGGACAAGCACACTTGGCCTTACCTGACATGCTGTTTGTGGCGAAAGTGGGCGTGACCGGATGGGAGCGTGGACGTGGCCGAGCATGGTCAGGGTGTGGTCTGGTGTGCCAGGGGCGTGGTCTGGCCGGGGGCGGGGGAAGCGCGAGAAAGAGGAGAGAGAAATAGAAAGAGAGTGGGAGAGACAAAAAGAGATAGGAAAGAGCTAAAGAGAGGGGGAGAGAGAGCAGAAGAGAGGGGAAAGTGCAGAAGAGAGGGGGGAGAGAGAGCAAAATAGAGGGGAAAGAGCAAAAGAGAGGGGGAGAGAGAGCAAAAGAGGGGGAGAGAGAGCAATAGAGAGGGGGAGAGAGGGAAAAAGAGAGGGGGAGAGGGAGCAAAAGAGAGGGGGAGAGAGCAAAATAGAGGGATGGAGAGAGAGAGAGAGCAAAAGAGAGGGGGGAGAGAGAGCGCAATAGAGGGGGAAGAGAGAGAACGCAAAATAGAGGGGGAGAAAGAGCGCGCAAAACGGGGGGACAGAGCGCAAAAGAGAAAGAGAATGCAAAAGAGAGGAGAGAGAGAGCGTAAAAAAGAGGGGGGTGAGAGAGCAAAAGAGGGGGAAGAGAAAGCAAAAGAGAGGGGGAGCAAAAGAGAGGGGGGAGAGCGCAAAAGAGGTGGAGCGAGAGAGAGCGCAAAAGAGAAAGAGAATGCAAAAGAGAGGAGGGGGGTGAGAGAGCAAAAGAGGGGGAAGAGAAAGCAAAAGAGAGGGGGAGAGAGGGAGCAAAAGAGAGGGGGGAGAGCGCAAAAGAGGTGGAGAGAGAGAGAGAGCGCAAAAGAGAGGGGGAGAGAGCACAAAAGAGTGGGGGAGAGAGCATTAAAGAGAGGGGGAGAGAGAGCAAAAGAGAGGGGGGAGAGAGAGCAAAAGAGAGGGGAGAGAGAGAGCAAAAGAGAGGGGAGAGAGAGGAAAAGAGAGGGGAGAGAGAGAGAGAGCAAAAAAGAGGGGGGAGAGAGAGCAAGAGAAAGGAGGAGCGAGAGAGAGCACAAAAGAGAGGGGGAGAGAGCGCAAAAGAGAGGGGGAGAGAGCACAAAAGAGAGGGGGAGAGAGCACAAAAGAGAGGGGGAGAGAGAGAGCAAGGGGTGGGACCGCTGTACTGCAAAAAATGGCCTGTGTTAACGGGCTTTAGGACTAGTAGAATATAATGGAGAAAAAAGTGTGAAAAAACACCCTACTCTCGCGCAAACTCAATCGCATATTCTCATGTGCGCTAACCTGACATGAAAATATTAATATTTCACATTCCAGTGTTCGGCACATAGCAGAATATGTTCTATTTATTCAGAAATACATATTTCTATATAGATCATGGTATTTTAGTACAATATATATCTATACCTACATCTATAAATAATTATATATAGGTATATATATATATATATATATATATATATATATATATATATATATATATATATATATATATATATATATATATAAATATCTATTTAAAAATACATAGAACATATTCTGCTATGTGCAGAACATTGGAATGGGAAATATTTACAGTCAATACACAGTATAACACTATACAGGTGGCCCTCGGTTTACAACGGATCTATTTACACCGTTTCAGAATAACAACCTTTTTTTCCAGTCATGTGATTGCTATTGAAAAGCATTGAGAAGCAGTGCATTTATTAAAATAGCCAGTACGTGGAGCTGTCCGCTTGTGTTGCAGCAAAGCCAAGCAAGCTGAAATTAATCAGTTTAACCAGACCTGAGCTATCGAGCAGATTTCAAAGGAACAAGATCTTCCTGTCTATAAATCAGTCCAGATTGGAATGCATAGAAAGAACTGTTTGCAGAAAAATGAAAGTGAAGTCTGTGTTGTGTGATTATTTTATTAGGTTTATAATGCTGTTTAGCAAATGTTTTCATTCATTTAACTTAGATTTCGATTTACAACTATTCCTTCTGGAACCTAACCCCGGCGTAAACTGAGGGCTACCTGTATTAAATATGAATATTGCATAAATATGTTTTTACATGTTTTAATCTACTTAACTGTATATATATATATATATATATATATATATATATATATATATATATATATATATATATATATGTGTGTCTTTACATGTGTACATATGTATTTATGTGTTTATATGTGTTTATATGTCTGTAAATACATATATACAGATATAAATACATATATACAGTTATAAATACATAAATACATGTGTACACATATATAGACATATATATATATATATATATATATATATATATATATATATACTGTATATATATATATATATATATATATATATATATATATATATATATATATTTACATATATATCCATCTTTAGACATGTATATGTATGTATCTCTCTCTTAAAGCCCTTAGCCTCACTTTTTTTTTTTAAAACCTGAAATATCTTTGAGCCCTTATAACTTTTTGTGTGCATTTTTTTTAAAATAATGTTTATTTTGAGAGTAACTGTAATTTGTAATGTATTTTTGATGTGTTTTGTGATACTTTTTTGTTTTGCGAAACAGTTATCCACAGCTCTAAGGACGAGGTAATCATTCTAGCGTAAATCACGATTGCGCTCAAGCGATTACTTTAAACTTGTCATATGCATGCAAATGATCACGAAAATAGGATCTCGCTTGCGTGCAAACGTTTGCGTTCTACTTGTAATGTGGCCCTGTATATTTCATTTCTAAGTAACTTTTATTATTGCAATTTTAAAACAGCAAGACTTAATTATAAATTAATTGTTATTATGCCTTGTAACTTAGATATAATTTTACACTGTTATCTACCCAAAAAAAGACAATTTCTTTGCATTGTAAACTTGTAATGTCCTTTTCTCTTTTTAATTTTGAGTATAATGCAATTTCTTGTATTGTTAAATAATATACCTGTATTATTACATATTCAATTGTGCCTTAAATTAAAATATAAAAAAAAACCCACACACAAATACCTCCACTTAAATGTATATAAAGCAGTACAGAGAGCAAGATATCTCACAGCTCATAGATGTGATATGCGTTTAATCAATCATGACTTATACATTGTTCACTGAATGAGTCATTACTGATAAAATGCCCCTCATACCTATGTGCTGTGTGTAACCTTGCTCTCTGTACTGCTTTATACATGTTTTTAATTTATTATATTTTTTGAATAAAGTGTGTTTTGTTTTAAATGTGGGCTGTTTTCTTTTTTTTACTCCCCTGCGCATAGGGGAGGCTTAGTTTAGTGCAGATGTATTTGTATTTTTACAAATTTGTTAAGACAATTAGCTAACTTAAAACATAGGGATAGATTTATTAACTGTCAAGCGGACATGATTCGCTATAGCTGGAGTTATACTTGTGCAATGCTGCTCCCTGCACACTGGCAGCCAGTTGGCCCCTAGCAGGGGCTGTCAATCATCCCGATCGGATCGGAATGATTTCAATCGCCACCTTTTAGGGTTAATAGGTAGTTTATGGGTGTTAGTGTACTTTGTAACATTTTTGTTTTGCAAAATCCCCTAATTGTGCTCTCTCCCCCTCTCTTTTGTGCTCTCTCCCCCCTCTCTTTTGTGCTCTCTCCCCCCTCTCTTTTGCTGTCTCTCTCCCCCTCTCTTTTTCTGTCTCTCTCCGCCTCTCTTTTGTGCTCTCTCCCCCCTCTCTTTTGCTGTCTCTCTCCCCCCTCTCTTTTGCTGTCTCTCTCCCCCCTCTCTTTTGCTGTCTCTCTCCCCCCTCTCTTTTGCTGTCTCTCTGCCCTCCTCTCTTTTGCTGTCTCTCTGCCCCCCTCTCTTTTGCTGTCTCTCTCCCCCCTCTCTTTTGCTGTCTCTCTCCCCCCTCTCTTTTGCTGTCTCTCCCCCCTCTCTTTTGCTGTCTCCCCCCTCTCTTTTGTGCTCTCTCCCCCTTCTCTTTTGCTGTCTATCTCCCCCCTCTTTTTTTGCTGTCTCTCTCCCCCTCTCTTTTGCTGTGTCTCTTTCCCACCTCTCTTTTGCTGTGTCTCTCCCCCTCTCTTTTGCTGTCTCTCTCCCCCCTCTCTTTTGCTGTCTCTCTCCCCCCTCTCTTTTGCTGTCTCTCTCCCTCCTCTCTTTTGCTGTCTCTTTCCCCCCCTCTCTTTTGCTGTCTCTCTCTCCCCTCTCTTTTGCTGTCTCTCTCTCTCCCTCTCTTTTGCTGTCTCTCTCTCCCCTCTCTTTTGTGCTCTCTCCCCCTCTCTTTTGCGCTCTCCCCCCCCCCACTCTTTTGCGCTCTCTCCCCCCACTCTTTTGCGCTCTATCCCCCCCTCTCTTTTGTGCTCTCTCTCCCCCTCTCTTTTGCGCTCTCTCCCCCTCTCTTTAGCGCTCTCTCCCCCTCTCTTTTGCACTCTCTCCCCCCTCTTTTGCGCTCTCCCCCTCTCTTTTGTGCTCTCTCCCCCCTCTCCTTTGCACACTCTCCCCCTTCTCTTTTGCGCACTCTCCCCTCTCTCTTTTGTGCACTCTCCCCCCTCTCTTTTGTGCTCTCTCCCCCTCTCTTTTGTGCTCTCTCCCCCCTCTCTTTTGTGCTCTCTCCCCCCTCTCTTTTGCTGTCTCTCTCCCCCCTCTCTTTTGCTGTCTCTCTCCCCCTCTCTTTTTCTGTCTCTCTCCGCCTCTCTTTTGTGCTCTCTCCCCCCTCTCTTTTGCTGTCTCTCTCCCCCCTCTCTTTTGCTGTCTCTCTCCCCCCTCTCTTTTGCTGCCTCTCTCCCCCCTCTCTTTTGCTGTCTCTCTGCCCCCCTCTCTTTTGCTGTCTCTCTGCCCCCCTCTCTTTTGCTGTCTCTCTCCCCCCTCTCTTTTGCTGTCTCTCTCCCCCCTCTCTTTTGCTGTCCCTCCCCCCTCTCTTTTGCTGTCTCCCCCCTCTCTTTTGTGCTCTCTCCCCCTCTCTTTTGCTGTCTATCTCCCCCCTCTTTTTTTGCTGTCTCTCCCCCCCTCTCTTTTGCTGTGTCTCTTTCCCAACTCTCTTTTGCTGTGTATCTCCCCCTCTCTTTTGCTGTCTCTCTCCCCCCTCTCTTTTGCTGTCTCTCTCCCCCCTCTCTTTTGCTGTCTCTCTCCCTCCTCTCTTTTGCTGTCTCTTTCCCCCCTCTCTTTTGCTGTCTCTCTCTCCCCTCTCTTTTGCTGTCTCTCTCTCTCCCTCTCTTTTGCTGTCTCTCTCTCCCTCTCTCACATATTTCACAGTTCAATGTTCTGCACACAGCAGAATATGTTCTAAGTATTTATAAATGGATATCCCAATATATATCTGTATATATCTATACCTAATATACCTATATATAATCATGTATGTATGTATGTATGTATATATATATATATATATATATATATATATATATATATATTTTACCAAAATACCATCAGATATATGTAGAAATATTTATTTATGAATAAATAGAACATATTCTTCTGTGTGAAGAACATTGGAATGTGGGGTGTTAAGTGTTTTTCCAATTTTTTTTCTCCATTGACTTCTATGGGGGAATACGTGAATGTGCATGCAATATTCTAACTTCGGCTTTTTGTGCTCGTCAGGTTTTTTAACCTCTAAGAGACCAAACTTAGCAAGTAGTCTTCTTATCCGGGCGTCAAGCTGAAATGATAGGAAATATCCCAGAGCAGAGAAAGTTTGTAAAATGAGGTAGGCAGTACTCACAGTAGGCAGGGTAGTCTTTAGCGGCAACAGGAAGGAAATCCAGCAGTACGGCAGTTCAGGGATAAACCAATAGAAAGATCGGAAACAGGCAGGAGTCAGCAACAAAAGAAATCCAGTAATATAACAGTTCAGGGATAAACCAATAGAATGATCAGGCAGGCAGAGTTCGGTAACAGTATAGTAATCCAATAGTTCAGGGGTTAAGCACTCAGAGTAGTCAGACAGGCAGAATTCAGAAACCTTATGACAATCTAGTACTTTAGGGGTTAAGCAAACAGAGTAGTCAGACAGGCAGAGTTCAGCAACGTTATGGCAATCCAGTACTTTAGGGGTTAAGCAAGCAGAGTAGTCAGACAGGCAGAGTTCAGCAACGTTGTGGCAATCCAGTACTTTAGGGGTTAAGGAAGCAGAGTAGTCAGACAGACAGAGTTCAGTAACGTAATAACAGTCCAGCATATACAGATAATAGCACCCAGGAGCACATATAGTAACACCTATCCGTGGGCAGTGATGTAGGTGATTGGAGTACTTACATAGACACATATTGGCGCCAAGGAAGACACACAGGTGTAATCAGGAGCGGCATCCAGAAGAGAGAGACAGCGAGTGGCGATGACGTCTGAACCACCGCCTGCGTCTATGGCAACTGCCATAGCAAAGATTCACCACCGCCACGTCTATGGTAACAGCCATAGCGAGCAGTGGCGTGGCGGCGGCGTGACAGGTTTACTTTTAACTCATAATACAAGATTAACCTGACGTGCAAAAAGCTTACTTTTAGTGCAATTAACAATTGAGCAGAAGCGTTAATAAGCGATCCAGTTGTAATCTGGCCCAGAGTGTTTAACGGGACATGGAAGTCAAAAGTAAACACATTATTTAGAGCATTAAATTGTAAGAGTATTTTCAATTTACTTCTGTTATAAAATTTGTACCATTTGTTGAAAAGCATATCTGGTAGGCTTAGGGGCATCAGTGTAATACATAAGCTAGTTGGTTATTGGTGGCTACAGGGCTGGCTCTATATTTGGACTAAAGCCCCAATTTAAAAAAAAATCACCAATGATGACATGGTTTTCTACACCAACACTCACAGCCCACATGTAATTCTATAAAAAGAGGTGCTGTCCCTACGAGTGGCAAGATGTCTCCCATACAAATAATGCACCTAGATTACAAGCTGTGTGGTACGGCTATATCGCTGAAAAATTGGCCTTTGCAAGCGGAGTATTCATCTCACATGTATTACAAGTCGCGGCGGTAGGCTATACTGCTATGGTTTTAGCCTATACCGCAACTCTCCATTCCGCACTCAAAAAATGTCTTTTGAGTTTGGAATTTCTAGGTCACCCGTATTACAGGTTGTGCGCTCCGGCTATTCCGCTAGCATTATAATTTATACCGCCACATCCATTCTGCTAAAAAATACCAGTAGTTATGGATTTTGCAAAACAAAAATGTTACAAAGTACACTAACACCCATAAACTACCTATTAACCCTAAACCCCCACCCCCGCATAGCAAATACTATATTAAACCTATTAACCCCTAATCTGCCGCCCACCCACATTGCCAACACTAAATAAACCTATTAACCCCTAATCTGCCACCCACCCTCATCGCCAACACTACATAAACCTATTAACCCCTAAAACGCAGACCCGCCATATCGCCAATACTAAAATAAACCTAATAACCCCTAAAACGCCTGGACCCCATATCGCGACACACTAAATTAAACTGTTAACCCCTAAACCTAACACCCCCTAATTTTAAATTAAAGTTACAATATAACTACCTTAAAATAAATAAAAACTTACCTGTGAAATAAATAAAACCTAAGCTTAAACTATAAATAAACCTAACATTACTGTTTTAAAAAACTAAAATAAACTAAAAATAAAAAACCTAAATTACAAAATTAAAAAATCCTAACACTACGAAAAAAAAAATTAAAAAAAAAAAAAAAAATGAGTCTAAAATTAAGAAATATAAAAAAAATCCAAAACTACAAAAAATAATAAACAAAATTATCCAAAAAAATACAAATTAAACCTAATCTAATCCCCCCAAAAAAACAAAAAAGCCACCCCACAATAAAAATCCCCTCATATCTAACAATAAATTACCAATAACCCTTAAAATGGCCTTTTGTAGGGCATTGCCCTGAAGCAATCAGCTCTTTTACATAAAACAATTACAGTAAAACCCCTCACCCCTCCAACCCCTCCAAAACAAAAAAAACTAACTCTAAAAAAACCTAAGCTACCCATCGCCCCTAAAGGGGCATTTGTATGGGCAATCAGCTCTTTAGTGCCCATTAAAAAATAAAAAAATCCCTAATCTAAAAAAAAAAACACCCGAAACCCATCTCCCAAAAAAACTAACACTAACCCCAAAAAATGTACTCACCGATCGTGAAGTCCAGACATCCATCTTCTTCAAGGCGGAATAAAGTCTTCATACAGGCGGCAACATCTTAATCCAGCGCGGAGCATCTTCTTTCTTCAGAAGAAGATTTGAACAGCCAATAGGATTTAAGCAGCTCTCACATTTCAAAATTTCAGCCAATAGGAATACAAGTTACCTCAATATAAAAGGGGTACCTTGCATTCACTCTTCAATGTGCGGCGGAGATCGCATGAAGAGGAAGCTTCGTGTTGGAAGTCTGCGGCGCTGGTGAAACCAACCTGCTCCGCGCCGCCACAGCTCCGCGCCTCCAGGATGAAGAAAGAAGATGCCCCCGTGCTGGATGAAGATGTCACCTCCTGGATGAAGACTTTACTCCACATTTTAGTGTTAGTTTTTTTTTGGGTGTTTTTTTTTTTTAGATTAGTTTAGGGCTTTTTTTATTTTTTAATGGGCACTAAAGAACTGATTGCCCTTTTAAGGGAAATGCCCATACAAATGCCATTGCATTTATTTTGGGGGTTTTGGTGGGTGGGGAGTTATACTGTTAGGGGGTACTTTGTAATTTTTTAATGTAAAAGAGCTGATTGCTTCAGGGCAATGCCCTACAAAAGACCCTTTTAAGGGCTATTGGTAGTTTATTGTTAGATTAGGTTTTTTTTATTTTGGGGTGGCTTTTTTGTTTTTATTGGGGTATTAGATTATGTTTTTACTATTTTTAATAATTTTGTTATTTTTTGTAATCTTAATTTTTTTTTTTTTTCCGTAATTTAATCTATTTTTTTAGTAATTTTATTATTTAAATTTTTTTCTTAGTATTAGGATTTTTTAATTTTGTAATTTAGGTTTTTTATTTTTAGTTTAATTTAGTTTTTTAAAATAGTAATAGATTTATTTATAGTTTGAGCTTATTTTGATCTTATTTTTTTTTATTTCACAGGTAAGTTTTTATTTATTTTAAGGTAGTTATATTGTAACTTTAATTTAAAGTTAGCGGGTGTTAGGTTTAGGGATTAATCATTTAATTTAGTGTGTTGCGATGTCGGGGGCTGGGGCTTAGGGGTAATAGGTTTATTTTATTATTAGCAATGTGGGGGTCGGCGGTTTAGGGGTTAATAGGTTTATTGTAGTGTTGGCGATGCGGATGTGCGGTGGATTAGGGGTTAATAGGTTTATTGTAGTGTTGGCGATGCGGGTGTGCAGCGGATTGGGGTTAATAGGTGTATTGTAGTGGTGGCGATGCGGGTGGGCAGCGGATTAGGGATTAATAGGTTTATTGTAGTGTTGGTGATGCAGGTGGGCGGCGAATTAGGGGTATTTAGACTAGGGCTTTATGTAGAGTGTTAGGTTTTTACATAACCTTATTGTCCCCATAGACATCAATGGGGATTGTGCTATAGCGATTGCCATTCCGCAATTGAAGGTCTTAGTTTTTTTCTAACACTTTTTCTCCATGGATGTCTATGGGGAAAAATGTGCACAAGCACGTCCAATCAGGACTTGGCTTTTGTGCGGTATGAAGCTTAACACACTATATCGCACAACACAAGAAGGTTTTTCTGTAACTTGTTATGGCAGCGCTATGGAAAGTGCGATGCCGCTAAATTTTTGCATTATTTATGCACCGGGTTTAGCACATAACTTGTAATTTAGGTGAATGAGAGCTCTCTACTAGGTAAAAGTTTGCAATGGAGAGCGAAGTACAGAGGGGGAGACTGGCGTGTTTTAAAATATGAAACACGCTTAATTCAAATCAAATGATGCTGTTTTCAGTACACTATACCTTACATTCACTGTCATTTTCATATGCGTATATATTTTCCTTTCAGAATAATTAGTTTTTGAGTATTTTCTTGAAAACTCACCACTTTTTAAATGGCAAGAAATAATAGTGAAAAATGATTTGATAGAAAATTTCATATCTCCTCAATAGAGCCCCATGTTACGACAAAACAACTAAAGTAAACTCCCAGTTAACCAGCACCCATGGGGATTGGTAGATTCCGGATAAGTGTAGTTTCTGGTTGCTTGAGAGTTACTATTAAAAATAGGCCTAACTAGGTCCTATAACCCATTCTATACTATAAACTCTGTATTTACTTAATATTAATATTTAAATACAGTAAATAAAAGCAAATTATTAATTAATATTAATGTCGCCTTCTTTTAGTCCTCCCGGGCACCCAGTGGCAGCGTGATGTCTAATCTCAGACTGCCTTGTGCTCACAACTTTCAGGAGCAGTTATGTAGGGTCTGGGGGCATGAAAAAAGGGTTTGTTTTCACCTTTGATAGCCCACTATAGAGAAAGGAAGCTGCAGAGCAAAGTTCGTGTTCATTTTAATGTAACTGAGAGTTTACTGTATTCCGCTTTGTAGTTTGTACTTTCAAGTACGGTTTTCGTGCTTTTTTTTTGCACATGCAGTGTACTTAAGTGAATGTAAATTTTTATGCTAAAGTGCCCGGCTTTTAAAAATTCGATTAAAAAACAGGGGCACTTTAATTTATCAAAATTTACATTTCACTCGTTTCATACTTACCTTTTATATTTGAAAGCCTCTCCAGCTTTCCCCGGTCATCCCGAGCCATTTCTGACATCAGAAATGATGGATCGGACATCCTCCAATCACAGCTTCCCCCTGGGGGAAATCAGTGTCTGATTCAACGCCGTGATTGGAGGAAGTCGGATTCCTCATTTTAGACCCAGGAAGAGGCTTTACGACGGGCGGAGAAAGCTGGAGCAGCTGTGAAGATTAAAAGGTAAGTTTTCTTTCACAACACGAGTGAAATGTAAATTTTGATGAATTAAAGTGCCCCTGTTATTAATCAAATTTTTTAAAAAACGGGCATTTTAACATCAAAATTTACATTCACTTTAAATTATGATTTACGCTGTGTATAGTAAATACTATTTATTCCTGTGTAATTTACCTACAAATTTTACATATTTTATAAAATATGATTTTTGGTGAACAGTATTGTAGAGTTTTGATGCACCTTAATAATTACATTTTTTCCTATGTACTTTTGTGTGAATGGTTCTGTTATTTGTTTTGTTAGATTTTAAAATTACGAATTTTATGCTGCCCTTTTGTAATGTATGAAGTATTCATATACAAAACTGCAGTATACGCCCCTTAGCGAGACAACCTGTTTTTAGGGTATTTTATATAATTCCACCAGGGTAATAGAAGGGGTGACGAGCATTCTTATAGAATCTCACCCGCACAGGGATCGTTTTAGAATCGCGGTCCAAGTGAGACCCCAGCACCTAGGCTGCATTTGACAGGATTGATGAATAAGAGCATATTCTAGCTAATAGTCACCTAGAATACGAGTTTTGCGCTAAACAGGGTGCGAAATGAACGGAACAAAAGTTGCATTATTTCACCCTCCATAGCGCTGCCATTATGAGTTTTTGAAAAGCCTCCTTGTGTGTGCGATATAGTGGCGTTAAGCTCCATATCACCCAAAAGCCAAGGGCTAAGAATACATGCTCGTGCACGCTTTCCCCCATAGACATCAATGGGGAGAGAGTGTTAGAAAAAAACCTAACACCTGAAGTGCGGAATGGCGATCGCTGTAACGCAACCCCTTTGATGTCTATGGGGGAAAGTTATGTTTAACCCCTTAATGACAGAGGACGTACCAGGTACGTCATAGAAAAAACTCCCTTAATGACAATTGACGTACCTAGTACGTCCTCTGTTGTCTGAAGTGCTGAAAGCGATCAAGATCGCTTCCAGCTGCTTCCAAGGGATTGTAGTGATGCCTCAATATTGAGGCATCACTGCAATCCCCTATTTTACATACTGATGCAGAAAGGGCCACTCTGTGGCCCTCTCTGCATCGGCCATTGATGTTAACAAATTCGTTGGTGGGTGGGAGCAGCTTTTGGCTATATGTTCCTTAGTTGATTGCGAAACCGATCTGACATTGTCAGTGGTTGCGACCGGAGGGGCGGTATGCCCGGGGGGGCGGGGCATTTGGGTGCGCGCGCGTGTGCGTGCGAATGCAAAATATGCAGGCAAGTGAAAGGAAAAAAAAGACTGATATAGATGCAGGGGGATCTTCGTTCTTTAGTAAGGGATCTGGGAGGGGGGGATGTAGATCATTTAGGGGGGCCAGTTACACTACAGAAAACAAGTATTTCATATAAAAAAGTAAAAAAAAACTATTTTGGGGGGCAAATTGGGTACTGGCAGACAGCTGCCAGTACCCAAGATGGCGGCAAATAGGTAGAGGGGGAGGGTTAGAGAGATGTATTGGGGGGGATCAGGGAGGTTGTGGGGTAAGGGGGATCCATCACTGCAGACTGTATGAAAAAAATAAAAAATAATAATAAATTATTTTTATTTCAGTACTGGCAGACTTTTTGCCAGTACTTAAGATGGCGGTGACAATTGTGAGGTGGGGGAGGGAAGAGAGCTGTTTGAGGGGGGTCAGGGGGGATCAGGGGGTGGGATGTGTCAGGTGGGAGGCTGATCTCTACACTAAAGCTAAAAATTAACCCTACAAGCTACCTAATTAACCCTTTAACTGCTGGGCATATTACAAGTGTGGTGCGCAGCAGTATTTAACAGCCTTATTATTACCAAAAAGCAACGCCAAAGCCATATATGTCTGCTATTTATGAACAAAGGGGATCCCAGAGAAGCATTTACAACCATTTGTGCCATAATTGCACAAGCTGTTTGTAAATAATTTCAGTGAGAAACCTAAAATTGTGAAAAATTTAAGTTTTTTTTATATTTGATCGTATTTGGCGGTGAAATGGTGGCATGAAATATACCAAAATGGGCCTAGATCAATAATTTGGGTTGTCTACTACACTGCACTAAAGCTAAAATTAAACCTAAAAGCTCCCTACAAGCTCCCTAATTAACCCCTTCACTGCTGGGCATAATACACGTGTGGTGTAAAGCGGCATTTAGCGGCCTTCTAATTACCAAAAAGCAACGCCAAAGCCATATATGTCTGCTATTTCTGAACAAAGGGGATCCCAGAGAAGTATTTACAACTATTTATGCCATAATTGCACAAGTTGTTTGTAAATAAATTCAGCGAGAAACCTAAAGTTTGTGAAAAAATTTGTGAAAAAGTCAACAATTTTTTTATTTGATCGCCGATTGGCGGTGAAATGGTGGCATGAAATATACCAAAATGGGCCTAGATCAATGCTTTGGGATGTCTTCTAAATATAAATATATACATGTCAAGGAATATTCAGTGTTCCAATGTAACTAGCGCTAATTTTGAAAAAAAGTGGTTTGGAAATAGCAAAGTGCTACTTGTATTTATGGCCCTATAACTTGCAAAAAAAGCAAAGAACATGTAAACATTGGGTATTTCTAAACTCGGGACAAAATTTAGAAACTATTTAGAATGGGTGTATTTTGGTGGTTGTAGATGTGTAACAGATTTTGGGGGTCAAAGTTAGAAAAAGTGTGTTTTTTTAATTTTTTTCCTCATATTTTATATTTTTTTTTATATTAAATTATAAGATATGATGAAAATAATGGTATCTTTAGAAAGTCCATTTAATGGCGAGAAAAACGGTATATAATATGTGTGGGTACAGTAAATGAGTAAGAGGAAAATTACAGCTAAACACAAACACTGCAGAAATGTAAAAATAGCCGTTGTCATTAAGGGTAAGAAAATTGAAAAATGGTCCGGTCATTAAGGGGTTAAACCTAACACCCTAACATAAACCCCAAGTCTAAACACCCCTAATCTGCTGCCCCCGACATCACTGACACCTAAATAAAGTTATTAACCCCCAATCTGCTGCTCTCGACATTGCCACCACTAATAAAAGTTATTAACCCCTAATCTCCCGCACCCCGACATAGCCGCCACTATAATAAAGATATTACCCCTATTCCCCGCACCCCGACATCGCCACCACTATAATAAAGCTATTAACCCCTATTCCTCTGCTCCCCACATCGCTGCCACTAAATAAAGTTATTAACCCCTAAACCTCCGGCCTCCCACATCTCCGCCAATAAATAAACCTATTAACCCCTAAACCGCCGGCCCCCCACATCACAAAACACTAAATTAAACTATTAACCCCTAAACCTAACCCCTACTAACTTTAAATTAAAATTACAATATAACTCTATTTAAATAAATAAATAAAAACTTACCTGTGAAATAAAAATAGACCTAACATTAAACTATAAATTAACGTAACATAACTAATCTAATAAAATAAAAAATTCCACCAATTAAAAAATCTAAATTACAAATTTAAAAATACCTAAAAAACATCTTTTCCACGGCTATTGGCTAAGAGGTGAAAACGTCAGGTTTAGGTGTAAATTATATTATATTTAAAGTATATATTGAACAAAACAACATAGTTGTGCTCCCTGTAAAAAATTATAAATTGTACAATTTCAAATACATATTTTTCTGTCATTTTATAAAATATTGTAACATTCTTCTGTCTTTTTTTAAGCAGGCAATTTGTTTTTTATTAATACTATGGAAACATCTAATTTGATTCCACTACCTAAAGAAAAAAATAACAGTGAGAACTGTACACATTTTCATAATACTCTGTGCACAATAGAATCATGGAAGCCTGTGTTATTGTACACACAATGCTGTACATTGCAAAGGTTAGCCAACAGATAGGGATTTGATCCCAAAGCAGTATAGCTGCAAAATGTGTTGTTTACATTGAGATATCTGTCTGAGTAAAATGTAAAGTTTAAAGGGACAGTCTACTTTAAATTTTTTATTGTGTAAAAAGATAGATAGCGCCTTTACTACCCATTCCCCAGCTTTGCACAACCAACATTGTTACATTAATATATTTATAAGAACTAAAACCAATAGCATTTTATATGTTTTTCACAGCAAGGCAAAAGCTAGTTAATGTGTATCATATATATAAGGGTTCTTCAAACCATGGGTCAGGACCTATTATTGGGTCACAACACCATGTGTACTGGGTCGCGACTTGTGTGTGTGTGGTGTATTGTATGAGATTGTGTGTGTGCTGTGCGTGTGTTGTGTATGAGAGTGTGTGGGGTGTGTGTTGTATGAGAGTGTGTGTGTGTTGTATGTGTGTGTGTGTGGTGTGTGTGTTATATGAGAGTGTGTGTGGTATGTATGTTGTATGAGTGTTTGTGTGTGGTATGCATGTAATATGAAAGTGTGTGTGTTTTGTATGAGAGTGTGTGGGGTGTGTGTTGTATGAGAGTGTGTGTGTGTTGTATGTGTGTGTGTGGTGTGTGTGTTATATGAGAGTGTGTGTGGTATGCATGTAATATGAAAGTGCGTGTGTTTTGTATGAGAGTGTGTGGGGTGTGTGTTGTATGAGAGTATGTGTGTGTTGTATGTGTGTGTGTGGTGTGTGTGTTATATGAGAGTGTGTGTGGTATGTGTGTTGTATGAGTGTTTGTGTGTGGTATGCATGTAATATGAAAGTGTGTGTGTTTTGTATGAGAGTGTGTGGGGTGTGTGTTGTATGAGAGTGTGTGTGTGTTGTATGTGTGTGTGTGGTGTGTGTGTTATATGAGAGTGTGTGTGGTATGCATGTAATATGAAAGTGCGTGTGTTTTGTATGAGAGTGTGTGGGGTGTGTGTTGTATGAGAGTGTGTGTGTGTTGTATGTGTGTGTGTGGTGTGTGTGTTATATGAGAGTGTGTGTGGTATGTGTGTTGTATGTGTGTGTGTGGTGTGTGTGTTATATGAGAGTGTGTGTGGTATGCATGTAATATGAAAGTGCGTGTGTTTTGTATGAGAGTGTGTGGGGTGTGTGTTGTATGAGAGTATGTGTGTGTTGTATGTGTGTGTGTGTGGTGTGTGTGTTGTGTGAGTGTGTGTGTGTGGTATGCATGTTATATGAAAGTGTGTGTTGTATGAGAGTGTGTGGTATGTGTGTTACATGAAAATGTGTGTTGTATGAGAGTGTGTTTGTGTGTGTTGTATGATTGTGTGTGTGTTGTATGAGAGTGTGTGTCTTATTACGTTTTACAACGCTTTCAAATTTGACTACAATCAGGAATAAAGAATGCATATATTTTAGTCTCTTTGCCAAAAATTGCAGCTATCATGTTCTTTATTTCTTAAGAAATTTTCAGAATAGTATGCACACACCTCTGAGATAAAGGGGACTGGTGCAAAGCCTTAGATACAAGATATTGTGCACAGAGCATTATGCAAATGTATACAGTTATCACTGGCATTTTGTTTCTTTGGGTAGTGGAATCAAATTAGATGTTTCCATAGTATTAATAAAAAATGAATTTCCTGCTTTAAAAAAGACAGAAGAATGTGACAATATTTTATAAACAAATGACAGAAAAATATTTATTTGAAATTGTACAATTCATAATTTTTTACAGGGAGCACAACTTTTTTGCTTTGTTCAATATACAGTATACTTAAAATATAATGTAATGTCCCATTTAACTAACTCCTTTGCAATGAAACACTGATTCAAATATCCGGTCACAGTAGTTCTCAATAGACCCCTGCCTTTACCCCTAACTGCACCTTAAATTAACCCTTACTATAAATACTCCACACCATAAATTAACCCTAAGGACCCCTGTTAACCCTAACTGCCGCTAAAATAACCCCATTAATACTGCTGTGGAGCTCTGGGATAATAGTTATTGTGATAATATAAATTTATTATAATACCTATTAGGTAAATAAAGCGGGTATCACTTCCCTGTGTATGATATGGACAACTAGGGGTCGATCCGATAAAAATCGTCGCCCCGCAAAAGCCGGCGACGCCAATATTTACGCTGGTTTGGTATCACATATACGGCGTAACCTAGAAGTTACGCGCGTATATTTCTGCCGTCGCCCGTAGTTTTTTGGGCCATAGGCAGGTATACCAAACCAGCGCAGTTTGGTATCCAATATGCAGCGTAAGGACTTACGTGGCGAAAATGGAGAAATCTTACTCCATTTTCACCTCGCCACAAAAAGCAGCCGTAAGAAGCCTTACGCTGACTATTGGAGCCCCGTAACTCCCTAAACTAACTAGAAAATAAACCTAACACCTAACGCATGCGCAATGTCTATCTACCTGTCACCCGCGATCCCCCCCCCCCCCCGAAATCCCTAATAAAGTTATTAACCCCTAAACCGCTGCTCCCGGACCCCGCCGCCATCTACATAAACTAACCCCCTACTGTGAGCCCCTAAAACCGCCGCCATCTACCTTATCTATCCCCTAATCTGACCCCTTACACCGCCGCCACCTATATAAAAATTATTAACCCCTAATCTAATCCCCCTATACCGCCGCCAGCTATATTATCTATATTAACCCTAAGTATATTATAGTTAATATAGTTATTACATTATATATATTAACTATATTAACCCTAATTATATTAGGGTTAATATAGTTAATATAGTTACTATAGTATTTATATTAACTATATTAACTCTATCTAACCCTAACACCCCTAACTAAATTTATATTAAATTAATCTAATTCATATTATAAACTAAAATATTCCTATTTAAATCTAAATACTTACCTATAAAATAAACCCTAAGATAGCTACAATATAATTAATAATTACATTGTAGCTATGTTAGGGTTAATATTTATTTTACAGGTAAATTGTTAATTATTTTAACTAGGTATAATAGCTATTAAATAGTTATTAACTATTTAATATCTACCTAGTTAAAATAATTACCCAATTACCTGTAAAATAAATCCTAACCTAAGTTACAAATACACCTACACTATCAATAAATTAAATAAACTACAAATATCTATCTAAAAATACAATTAAATTAACTAAACTAAATTACAAAAAAAAACAAACACTAAATTACAAAAATTAAAAAAAAGATTACAAGATTTTTAAGCTAATTACACCTATTCTAAGCCCCCTAATAAAATAATAAAGCCCCCCAAAATAAAAAAAATTCCCTGCCCTATTCTAAATTAAAACAAGTTCAAAGCTCTTTACCTTACCAGCCCTTAAAAGGGCCTTTTGTGGGGCATGCCCCAAAGAATTCAGCTCTTTTGCATTTAAAAACATATACAATACCCCCCATTACAACCCACCACCCACATATCCCTATTCTAAACCCACCCAAACCCCCCTTAAAAAAGCCTAACACTACCCCCCTGAAGATCTCCCTACCTTGTCTTCACCACACCAGGCCGAACTCCTCATCCGATCCGGGCGATGTCTTGCTCCAAGCGGCAAAGAAGAATTCTTCCTGGCGATGTCTTCCTCCAAGCGGCAAAGAAGAATTCTTCCTCCTGGCGATGTCTTCCTCCAAGCGGCAGCAAAGTCTTCTTCCTTCCGGCAGCATCTTCCATGAAGCGGCATCTTCAAACTTCTTTCTTCGCTCCGCCACCGCGGAGCATCCATCCCGGCCGACGACTGAACGACGAAAGATTTTTCTACCTTAATTCCGATTGGCTGATAGAATCCTATCAGCCAATCGGAATTCGACGGACGCCATCTTGGATGACGTCATTTAAAGGAACCTCATTCGTCGGGAAGTCGTCGTGCCGGAAGGATGCTCCGCGGCGGAGGAGCGAAGTAAGAAGATTGAAGATGCCGATTTGCTTGAAGACGTCGCCGATGGAAGAAGACTCTCTGCCGCTTGCTTCAAGACATCGCCCGGATGGAAGAAGACTTCACTGCCGCTTGCTAGATTATGGGTATGTGGGTGGTGGGTTGTAATGTTGGGGGGTGGTATTGTGTTTTTTTTTGCAGGCAAAAGAGCAGTTTTCTTTGGGGCATGCCCCCACAAAAGGCCCTTTTAAGGGCTGGTAAGGTAAAAGAGCTTTGAACTTGATTTAATTTAGAATAGGGTAGGGAATTTTTTTATTTTGGGGGGCTTTATTATTTTATTAGGGGGCTTAGAATAGGTGTAATTAGCTTAAAAATCTTGTAATCTTTTTTTTATTTTTTGTAATTTAGTGTTTGTTTTTTTTGTAATTTAGTTTAGTTTATTTAATTGTATTTTTAGATAGATATTTGTAGTTTATTTAATTTATTGATAGTGTAGGTGTATTTGTAACTTAGGTTAGGATTTATTTTACAGGTAATTGGGTAATTATTTTAACTAGGTAGCTATTAAATAGTTAATAACTATTTAATAGCTATTATACCTAGTTAAAATAATTAACAATTTACCTGTAAAATAAATATAAACCCTAACATAGCTATAATGTAATTAATTACATTGTAGCTATCTTAGGGTTTATTTTATAGGTAAGTATTTAGATTTAAATAGGAATATTTTAATTAATAATATTAATATTAGATTTATTTTAATAAGAGTTTAGTTAGATAGGGTTATTATACTTAATATATATATATAATATAATAACGATATTAACTATATTAACCCTAATATAATTAGGGTTAATATAGTTAATATATATAATATAATAACTATATTAACTATATTAACCCTAATATAATTAGGGTTAATATAGTTAATATAGCTGGCGGCGGTGTAGGGGGATTAGATTAGGGGTTAATACATTTATTATAGCTGGCGGCGGTGTAGGGGGATGTAGATTGTAGGCAAAAGAGCAGTTTACTTTGTGACAAAGCCCCGCCAAAAGCCCTTTTAAGGGCTGGCAAAAGAGCTGTTACTTTGGGGCATGCCCCGCAAAAAGCCCTTTTAAGGGCTGGCAAAAGAGCAGTTACTTTGGGGCAATGCCACGCAAAAAGCCCTTTTCAGGGCTATTTGTAGGGTTAGACTTAGGTTTAGTGGTAGGGATAGTTTAGTATTTTAGGGGTTAAATAATTTAATATAGATGGCGGCGGGGTAGGGGGATTAGATTAGGGGTTAATAATTTTAAAATAGCGGCGGGGTAGGGGCTCACTTTAGGGGGTAGGTAAGGTAGATGGCGGCGGTGTTAGGGGCTCACTTTAGGGGGTTATAGATTTAATATAGCTGGCGGCGGTTTAGGGGTTAATAACTTTATTAGGTTGCGGCGGGCTCCGGGAGCGGCGGTTTAGGGGTTAATACATATTTTATTGTTAGGATAGTGAGGGGGTATAGCGGATAGAGGGTTAGACGTGTCGGGCTATGTTAGGGAGGCGTGTTAGACAGTGCGGATGATTTAGACTTTAGTCAGGTTTTGTAGGCGCCGGCAGTTTCTAACGTGCTGCAAGTCACTGGCGACGCCAGAAATTTGTACTTGCGCAGATTTCTGGACATCACTGGTTTATCAGACTTATGGCACGTTAGCATCTGACGGCGACATATATGGGATAGCTCGAGTTGCAAGCTGAAACTGCGGGCGACGCGGGTTACCTCGCTTGCGCCGCAAACTGCGATCTATATCGGGTCGCGCCCCTAGTCTTTTGTCAGATGTGCAACTATTAGGCAAATACAACAGTACAAAATGCAGCATACTCTGTTCTATGCACTGTGTTGGAACTCACACAATATATGCCGCATACTCTGTTCTATGCACCTTGTCGTATGTATTTGCCTTGGGTTTTTATATATTACAAAAGACTGGTTCTCCATATGATATGGGTAAGAAATAGATGTAGCGCTGCATTGTGTGTCAGGATGAGTCGGACAGTGATTCAGGGGCGCGATCCGATAAACGGCGTAGTTTGCGGTGCAAGCGAGGGAACCCGCGTCGCCCGCAGTTTCAGCTCGCAACTCGAGCTATCCCATATACGGCGCCGTCAAGTGCCGTAAGTCGGATAAACCAGCAATGTCCAGGAATCTGCGCAAGTACAAATTTCTGGCGTCGCCAGTGACTTACGGCACGTTAGAAACTGCCGGCGCCTACAAAATCTGACTAAAGTCTAAATCACCCGCACTGTCTAACACGCCTCCCTAACATAGCCCGACATGTCTAACACGCCTCCCTAACATAGCCCGACACGTCTAACCCTCTATCCGCTATCCCCCCTCACTATCCTAACCATAAAATATGTATTAACCCCTAAACCGCCGCTCCCGGAGCCCGCCGCTACCTAATAAAGTTATTAACCCCTAAACCGCCGCCAGCTATATTAAATCTATAACCCCCTAAAGTGAGCCCCTACCCCGCCGCTATCTATTTTAAAATTATTAACCCCTAATCTAATCCCCCTACCCCGCCGCCATCTATATTAAATTATTTAACCCCTAAAATACTAAACTATCCCTACCACTAAACCTAAGTCTAACCCTACAAATAGCCCTGAAAAGGGCTTTTTGCATGGCATTGCCCCAAAGTAACAGCTCTTTTGCCAGCTCTTAAAAGGGCTTTTTGCGGGGCATGCCCCAAAGAATTCAGCTCTTTTGCCAGCCCTTAAAAGGGCTTTTGGCGGGGCTTTGTCACAAAGTAAACTGCTCTTTTGCCTACAATCTACATCCCCCTACACCGCGGCCACCTATAATAAATGTATTAACCCCTAATCTAATCCCCCTACACCGCCGCCAGCTATATTAACTATATTAACCCTAATTATATTAGGGTTAATATAGTTAATATAGTTATTATATTATATATATTAACTATATTAACCCTAATTATATTAGGGTTAATATAGTTAATATCGTTATTATATTATATATATATAAAGTATAATAACCCTATCTAACTCTAACATCCTTAATTAAACTCTTATTAAAATAAATCTAATATTAATATTATTAATTAAAATATTCCTATTTAAATCTAAATACTTACCTATAAAATAAACCCTAAGATAGCTACAATATAATTAATAATTACATTGTAGCTATGTTAGGGTTTATATTTATTTTACAGGTAAATTGTTAATTATTTTAACTAGGTATAATAGCTATTAAATAGTTATTACCTATTTAATAGCTACCTAGTTAAAATAATTACCCAATTACCTGTAAAATAAATCCTAACCTAAGTTACAAATACACCTACACTATCAATAAATTAAATAAACTACAAATATCTTTCTAAAAATACAATTAAACTAAACTAAATTACAAAAAAAAACCCACTAAATTACAAAAAATAAAAAAAAGATTACAAGATTTTTAAGCTAATTACACCTATTCTAAGCCCCCTAATAAAATAATAAAGCCCCCCAAAATAAAAAAAATCGTCGAATTCCGATTGGCTGATAGGATTCTATCAGCCAATCGGAATTAAGGTAGGAATATTCTGATTGGCTGATTGAGCTCGCATTTTATTGGCTGATCGGAACAGCCAATAGAACACAAGCTCAATCTGATTGGCTGATTGGTTCAGCCAATCGGATTGAACTTGAATCTGATTGGCTGATTCAATCAGCCAATCAGATTTTTCTACCTTAATTCCGATTGGCTGATAGAATCCTATCAGCCAATCGGAATTCGACGGACGCCATCTTGGATGACGTCATTTAAAGGTACCTCATTTGTCGTTCAGTCGTCGGCCGGGATGGATGCTCCGCGTCGGTGGAGAGAAGATTCAAGATGCCGCTTGATGGAAGATTCTGCCCGATGGAAGAAGACTTTGCTGCCGCTAGGATAAAGACATCGCTGGGATGAAGACCTCTTCTTTACCGCTTGGATAGACATCGCACGGATCGGATGAGGAGTTCGGCTCAGTGGTGAAGACAAGGTAGGGAGATCTTCAGGGGGTAGTGTTAGGTTTATTTAAGGGGGGTTTGGGTTAGATTAGGGGTATGTGGGTGGTGGGTTGTAATGTTGGGGGGTGGTATTGTGTTTTTTTTTTTCAGGCAAAAGAGCAGTTTTCTTTGGGGCATGCCCCCACAAAAGGCCCTTTTAAGGGCTGGTAAGGTAAAAGAGCTTTGAACTTTTTTTAATTTAGAATAGGGTAGGGAATTTTTTTTATTTTGGGGGGCTTTATTATTTTATTAGGGGGCTTAGAATAGGTGTAATTAGCTTAAAAATCTTGTAATTTTTTTTTATTTTTTGTAATTTAGTTTAGTTTATTTAATTGTATTTTTAGATAGATATTTGTAGTTCATTTAATTTATTGATAGTGTAGGTGTATTTGTAACTTAGGTTAGGATTTATTTTACAGGTAATTGGGTAATTATTTTAACTAGGTAGCTATTAAATAGGTAATAACTATTTAATAGCTATTATACCTAGTTAAAATAATTAACAATTTACCTGTAAAATAAATATAAAACCTAACATAGCTACAATGTAATTATTAATTATATTGTAGCTATCTTAGGGTTTATTTTATAGGTAAGTATTTAGATTTAAATAGGAATATTTTAGTTTATAATATGAATTAGATTTATTTAATAAGAATTTAGTTAGGGGTGTTAGGGTTAGATAGAGTTAATATAGTTAATATAAATACTATAGTAACTATATTAACTATATTAACCCTAATATAATTAGGGTTAATATAGTTAATATATATAATGTAATAACTATATTAACTATAATATACTTAGGGTTAATATAGATAATATAGCTGGCGGTGGGGTAGGTAGATTAAATTAGGGGTTAATAATTTTAATATAGATGGCGGCGGTGTAAGGGGCTTACATTAGGGGTTAATACCATTAATATAGGTGGCGGCGGTGTAGGGAGGGCAGGTTATAGGGCAAAAGAGCTGTTTACTTTGGGGCAAAGCCCCGCAAAAGGCCCTTTTAAGGGCTGGTAATAGAGATAATTATTTTAGGGGGATTAGATTAGGGGTTAATAATATTAATATAGCTGGCGGCGGTATAGGGGGATTAGATTAGGGGGTTAAAAAATTTTATATAGATGGCGGCGGTGTAAGGGGTCAGATTAGGGGATAGATAAGGTAGATGGCGGCGGTGTAAAGGGTTCACATTAGGGGATAGATCAGTTAGATGGTGGCGGTTTTAGGGGCTCACAGTAGGGGGTTAGTTTATGTAGATGGCGGCGGTTTAGGGGTTAAATACTTTACTAGGGATTGCGGCGAGGGATCGCGGTTGACAGGGAGATAGACATTGCGCATGCGTTAGGTGTTAGGTTTTATTTAGCAGATCGCGGTTGACAGGGAGATAGACATTGCGCATGCGTTAGGTGTTAGGTTTATTTAGCAGCCAGTTTAGGGAGTTACGGGGCTCCAATAGTCAGCGTAAGGCTTCTTACGGCTGCTTTTTGTGGCGAGGTGAAAATGGAGTAAGATTTCTCCATTTTCGCCACGTAAGTCCTTACGCTGTATATTGGATACCAAACTGCGCTGGTTTGGTATACCTGCCTATGGCCCAAAAAACTACGGGCGATGGCAGAAATATACGCGCGTAACTTCTAGGTTACGCCGTATATGTGATACCAAACCCGCGCAAATATTGGCGTTGCCAGCTTTTGCGGGCAACGATTTTTATCGGATCGACCCCCAGGAGTCAGGAATCAGATTGGTGGAGCAACGGTAATAGGAGAATCTGCAGCTCGTCCCTCATGCATCACGTGCCCAACAAGTGAACTGATTAATTGGTTCATGAACTGGTTCAGTTAAACGAACCGTCCGAAATGAACTAATTCATCAAGATGAATCAGACTTCCCATCTCTACTGACACACTGAATTGAAAGTACTAGTGGCTGGTGGGCAGGAGCTCCTCCTCCTGTAGATAGGTCATCAAAACATGACTAGCTAGGGGAGAAGCAGGCTGATCTGTAAGGGGGAAAATCCATGCTTAAAGGGACAGTATATACCAATTTTTATATAACTACTATAAAGAAGAATATTCACAGATATTGATCTAAAATCAAGTATAAAACCTTTTAAAAAGAAGCTCAAAATTTAGCACTGTTGAGGAAATTAGCTGGAACACCCAGTGAAAGGGACTGGGTGCAGATACTCTCCCCCCCCCCTTTCCTGCATATGAAAAGACAGATTAGGCAAACAGGAGCCAGCAGTGGTCTGTAAACGCACTTTGGGGCTTGGGTAGGAGTCTGAAACCAGCACAATGTTAAAAAATAAGCAAAACTATACATTGTTACAAAAAGACTCCCAGGTGGACTGTATAACTGGATAATCTGCAAAACATTTGTGCAAAGAAAAATCGAGTGTACAATGTCCCTTTAAGGTGGAATAGCATGATTATAATTATTTATAAATCGTGCGCACAACTTAGCTAAATCTAAATGGTGAACATGATTTGACTAAATGGTGACCACAATTTGTGTTGTCATTTTTTCACATACCTCCAAACAGTTTTTGGCAAGTCCCTTACCTTCAGTAATACTGATTGCCCGCCTACCCCCCCCCCCCCTTTTCACGTAATTCTTTTTTTAATATCATCATTCTTTACTGGCCAATCCTTAACATAGTCGTTTGGGGACATATATAGTTATGTTTAGAGCGATCATGACAGCTCTACACGTCACTGCAATGCAGAGAGAAAAGCCGTTGCGGGGATGGTGGAATGAGTGTGATTGATAGGGAAAAAAAATATTAAAATACAATGACGTAAGAAAACTTTAGAAAAATTATTAATAGCGTTTGCTATTCCAGTGTATACAAGATTTGGAAACTTTAAATACTTGCATAGTTTGCCATCACTTTAAAAATATAGAAATGAGGTATCTAAAAGATGAATGCAGTTAATCAAATCTAATGGTTTAAATATGACAGAACCACATTAAGGCCCAGATTTATCAAAGGTTCCTAGCACCGTCAGCTGCAGGTTCGCGTGTGAGCAAGGGGTGATGACGTTGCACACTAGCTGTAAACGCAAAGCCGGGCGGACAAGGGCAAAGATGTACCCCCCTGTCCGCCTTACTTTGTTAAATCTGGCTCTAAGTGTTGACAAATATGAATTTGTTGTAGATTTTTATGCCTGGGTCATAACACAGAAACACATTTTCACATTTAATTTTTTTATTTTTATACAGTGATTTTTACTGGTCCATAGTGTGTTCTGGCGAGCAGACCTTGAATAGTGTGTCACACTTTCTCATTGTCAGTAGTTATTTACACAAGTATTACCAGGGTAACAATTTCTAAGCATCTGACTAGTATATTTTACACTAGATGCCATGCTTGATCACGGCAATAAATACATAAATAAATAAGTAAAAAAAAAAAAAAGCAATATCTTAAAACAAAAAAATAATTCTATATTTTTATTATATTCTGTTCATGTTCCTTTTTTTTTTTGCAGTCCCAGAAATCTTGGATTGAAGGAATCTTCTACAAGCGAGAATGTTCAAAGATCATACCAACATCGAGAGATCATCACAGGTAGACAAACAAATTATTATTCATGAGTACTGAATTGAAAGGCTCATACATTATTATGTAGCTATAAAAGAAATAATGCAAACAGAAGAGTGCCAAAATCGAGCTTCAAATGGACATTGAACACTTTGAGATAGTAATATTGAATGATAAATCTTATATATATAAAAACTCTGCAAAATAATTTAATTATTTATTTTGTCCTCTTTTCCTGTAATTCCATTCTGAAATTGTGAGCATTTCAGTTCCTGTTAGAAATTGAAGTGCAGAACACTTCCACACAGTCATTGGCTCTCACTAGTCATTGCCCTCACTAGTGACCTATTTATAACTGTCTCTAATTAGCCACAGCAGAGAAAGTAAACTAAGTTACAACATGGCAGCTCCCATTCTTTTATAGACACTAAGGGCCAGATTACAAGTGGAGCGTTAAATATCGCTTTCATGAAAGTGATATTTGCTCTCCACTGAGCAATACCAGTGCACGCTTATGTTATAAGTTGACAGCAATACGAACGTGACCTCACATTCGCATTGCTGAAAGCATTGTGCTTGCGAGAGTGCGCTTTCATAGGCTTCAATGGGAGCCTCGTTCTGATGCTGTCATACATGGCACAGAAGCAAAGTGCAGCGAAGGGGGTAAGTTGTGCAGCGATGGCAGCAAGTTGTAAATATATATGTATATATATTTATGTGTTAATATGTGTTTATAAACATATATATTTACTGGGAACACACAGTTCCCATAGACCCCAATGTAAAGGCACTCACCAACTTTAGCCCCAAAATACTGCCTGATGCAGTTATTTTATTTAAAAAAAAATGCTACCATTTTAATTTTTTTAATAGAATATACACCACTGTATTTTGAGGGCATTTGGGGCACATTTATAAAATTAACCAGAGATCTGATCTCTGGTTAATTTTATAAGTGCAAATTACTGATTTATCCCTCCCATTTGCGGGCACGATATAAATTAGCGCTCCACTTGTAATCTTTCCCTAAAACTTTACCCTTATTTTGTCAATATTTAAACAGCTGATGAAACTTTAAAAAATACATCTACATGTTATTCTCAGACTAATATTTTTCTTTAAACGCATCATTCTATCTAGCATTTATTTACACCTAGATTACAAGTTTTGCGTTCGGGTTTGAACCCTGAAAAAATGGTCATTTCAGTATTAAAAGAGCACCGCAGCAATTACAAGTCTTGTCGGTATAGTTGTACCGCAAGCCTTTTAGCCTGTAATGCAACGTCAGTCCCACACACGTAAAACTAGCGGTGAAGCTAAAATGCTTCCAGTCTACACCGAAAAGATCCGTTTCGCAATCTGAGAGCAGTAGTTATGAGTTTTATGCAACAAAACTGTTACATAAAACTCATTACTAAACTTTTACAAAGTATACTAAACACCCATAAACTACCTATTAATCCCTAAACCAAGGCTCTCCTGCATTGCAAATTCTATATTAAACCTATTAACCCCTAATCTGCCGCTCCCGACATCCCCGCCACTAATAAAATGTATGAACCCCTATTCCGCCGCTCCCCGACATTGTCACCACTATAATAAAGTTATTAACCCCTAAACCGCCGCCCTCCCGCATCACAAACACTATTTAAATATAATTAACCCCAATCTGCTGCCCGCCCACATCGCCCCCCACTATACTAAAGTTATTAAGCCCTACACCGCCGCCACTATAGTAAACCTATTAACCCCTAAACTGCAAGCCCCCTACAACGAAATATACTAAATTAAACTATTAACCCCTAAACCGAAAGTCCCCCACATCAGAATAAATACATTGAAACTAGTGACCCCTAAACCTTACACCCCCCTAACTTTATATTAAAATTACAATTTCCCTATCTTAAATTAAATTAAAAATTTAATTTAAAAAACTAAGTTTAAACTAACAATTAAACTAATATAACTATTAAACTAAAATTGAACTAACAATTAAATAAACTATATTCCACATTAAAAAAATCCTAACACTACTATAAAAATTACAAATTATCTAATTACAAAAAATAAAAAATACTAAATTACAAAAAATAACAAACGAAATTATCAAAAATAAAAAAGAATTACACATAATTTAATAGCCCTATAAAAATAAAAAAAACCTAGCTTACAATAAACTACCAATAGCCCTAAGTTAAACAGCTCTTTTACCTCTAAAAAAAAATACAAAGACCCCCCAACAGTATAACCCACCATCCAACCAACCCCCAAAATAAAAAAAAACTAACTCTAACAAAAACCTAAGATACCCATTGCCCTGAAAAGAGCATTTGTATGGGCATTGCCCTTAAAATGACATTTAGCTCTTTTGCATTGCCCTGAAAAGATAGAAGATAGACAATGCCGCCTGGATGAAGATGGAGACGCCTGGATGAAGATGGAGCCGCTGGGATTAGGATCCTTCAAGTGGGATTTCAGCAACTGTAAGTGGATCTTCGGGGTTAGTGTGAGGAATTTTTAAACTTTTTTTGTGTGGGTTTTTTTTTTTAGTTTAGGGTTTGAGCTTTTCATAAAAGAGCTAAATGCCCTTTTCAGGGCAATGCAAAAGAGTTAAATGCCTAAATGCCCTTTTAAGGGCATTGCCCATACAAATGCCTTTTTCAGGGCAATGGGTAGATTAGTTTTTTTTTAGATAGTTTATTTTTATTTTGTAGGTGGGGGGGGGGGTTGTAATGTTAGTGGGTCTTTGTATTTTTTTTTTCAGGTAAAAGAGCTGTTTAACTTAGGACAATGCCCTACAAAAGGCCCTTTTAAGGGCTATCGGTAGCTTAGTATAGATTAGGTTTTTTATTTTGGGGTGTTTTTTTTAAATTAGAATAGGAATAATTGTTATTATTTTTGATAATTCGTTTTATTTTGGGTAATGTTTTTTTTCCGTTTTGGGGTGGGTTTTTAATGGGCAGGAAAAGAGCTAAATGCCCTTTTAAGGGCAATGCCCATACAAATGCCCTTTTCAGGGCAATGGGTAGATTAGGTTTTACTTTATTTTTATTTTGTGGGTTTGGGGGGTGGGGGTTTGTATACTGTTAGGGGTGTTTGATTTTCTTTTTTAGCAAAAGAGCTGTTAACTTTAGGTCAACACTCTACAAAAGGCCCTTTTAAAGGCCCTTGGTAGTTTATTATAGATTAGGGTTTTTTATTTTGGGGTGTTGTTTTTTTTTTTTAAATGGTATTAGAATAGGAATAAATTTTATTGTTTTGGATAATTTTGTTTGTTATTTTTTGTAATGTTAGGTTTTAGTGTAAGGCAGCTTAGGTTTTATTTGACAGGTACGTTTGTATTTATTTTAACTAGGTAGTAAGTAAATAGTTAATATCTATTTACTAACTAGTCTACCTAGTTAAAATAAATACAAGCTTACCTGTCAAATAAAAATAAAACCTAAGCTAGCTACAATATAACTATTAGTTATATTATAGCTAGCTTAGGTTTTATTTCACAGGTAAGTACGTATTTAGTTTTAAATAGGTATTATTTAGTTAATAATTGTAAGTTTAATTTAGCTCTATTTTAATTATGTTAAAGTTAGGGGGTGTTAGGGTTAGGTTTAGGGGTTAATATAGTTTAATTTAGGTTGTTGCAATGTGGGGGGCTGGCGGTTTAGGGGTTAATAGGTTAATTTAGTGGTAGTGATGTGGGAGGCCAGAGGTTTAGGGGTTAATAGCTTTATTTAGTTGCGGCAATGTCGGGGAGTGGCGGAATAGGGGTTAATAGATTTATTATAGTGTGGGCAATGTTGGGGTGCAGCCGAATAGGGTTTAATAACTTTAGTATAGCGGCAGTGATATTGGGAGCGGCAGATTTGGGGTTAATAGATTTATTTAGGTAGCGGCGATACTGGGAGCGCAGATTAGGGGTTAATAACATTATATAGGTGTAGGCGAAGTCGGGGGCAGCAGATTAGGGGTATTTAGACTTGGGGTTTATGTTAGGGTGTTAGGTTTAAACATAATTTTTTTTTCCCCATAGACATCAATGGGGCTGCGTTACGGAGCTTTTCATTCCGCAATCGCAGGTGTTAAGTTTTTTTCTGACCCGCTCTACCCATTGATGTCTATGGGGAAAGCTTGCACGAGCACGTCAAAACAGCGCTTGTATTTTGTGCGGTATGGAGCTTGAAACCACCATATCGCACTCACAAGTCGGCTGTTTCACTTGTAATGGCTGCTCTATAGAGGGTTAAATAACGCAACTTTTGTTGCGTTCATTAAAATCCCTATAGCGCGCATAACTCGTAATCTACCTGTTAGTGTTTTATGTCCTTTTAAAGGGACACTGAACCCAATTTTTTTCTTTTGTGATTTAGATAGAGCATGAAATTTTAAGCAACTTTCTAATTTACTCCTATTATCAAATGTCCTTTATTCTCTTGGTATCTTTATTTGAAATGCAAGAATGTAAGTTTAGATGCCGGCCCATTTTTGGTGAACAACCTAGGTTGTCCTTGCTGATTGGTGGATAAATTCATCCACCAATCAAAAACTGCTATCCAGAGTTCTGAACCAAGAAAAAAAGCTTAGATGTCTTCTTTTTCATATAAAGATAGCAAGAGAATGAAAAAAATTGATAATAGGAGTAAATTAGAAAGTTGCTTAAAATTGCATGCTCTATCTGAATCACAAAATACATTTTTTGGGTTCAGTGTCCCTTTAACTTCCAAAATGATTCCAGTAATAAGAATCAATAGATGAAATACACTTACGGGAAAGAAGCACCTGATTTCAAGGTGCTAAATATTGTGTGCCGGGAATTACTCACAAGCCTCCCAGCTGACTCATTTACAGGCTCATGTTGAGACAGAACAACTTCTAACCAGCCCAATGTAGGAACAACAAAAATCATCATGTTGATAAAAATGGACAGCTCACTTCACTTGTTGAAATTAAAACAAGGATAACTTTTCATCTTAAAATGCTGCTATACAACATTCCATGGCTCTCTTACAGCATAGTTATTATGTAACTATTTTCATCATCATAGTTTATGATACTATAAAAAATAATTCTTACTTTATTTATAGGGTTTAATTCTAATTCTTTTGAAATTCTCATTTGATGTTGGAAAAATGAGATTGGTTGTTTTTTTATTTATTTTTTTGTATGAAGAAAATTATTAAAATCGGAGTCAAACACAGCCGGGGTTGCTATTTAATCTCTGTTTCCCCGTAATGGAAATGTTAACATCTGTCGATCAGAGAAAACCAAAAAGAGTTAATTGGTTTAATGAACTGTGTGTTACCTTGGATAGAGTGGTGTTTTTGATAAGTGTTAATTTAAATGCCATTTGGGCATAATGGGTATACTAGGCATGTTTTTAAATTATTTTTTTAAACTTTAAATATTTTATAAGCATTTTTTTATCATTTTTTTCCATTATTGAGAAAGTCTGCATACCTGCATTTTGCACCCTTCGTTTTATCACCTTATGTCTATATGTAAAATTTAATTTTGGGACCTGTGTACTGCCCCTTGGGTTTTCAGTTGTCTCAGTTATACAGAGCCCACACATCTAGGGGTCTTCAGTCAGGGGGTCCAGTGGTACCAGGGCTCCACCTTCATCACATCTGGCCCCTCTATGCCCCCTTGCAAAAGAGAGCTCACAGTATATGGAAAGTGCATGGATTTGCCTTAATGGTGAAGGGTTTCCAAGATGGCAGTTACAGTGTTGTTGTACAGAAAAATCTGACACCATATTTGTACAGGAAGGATGTACTAGTGCATAATCTCTAGTGCGGACTAATTGATAAGTCTCTTTTAGGTTCCTGTTGATGTCTGAATGTCCCTGTTTTTTTATTATTGTGGATGTCTAAGGTGCATAAGCTGTGACTTACAGCCTAAGCCAGTTTTCTGACAATTACAGTTGGGTTTTTGAATTGTTAGAAGTCTGGATCTGCTTCTGTGTGACAGTTTGGATTCTGGTAACTAAACTGCAGTGTGAAATATTACAGTCACACATTTATATTTAACATAAATAAATGCCATGTATTTTATGACTCTTGCTTTTGCTTATGTATGTAGCGATACTGAATACTTTATTGCTTTACACATTTAAAAGGATATAAAAGTGTAAAAAAATGTTCTTTGAAGACCTCTAAGAACCAGCGCCTCCATTTGCCATACACATCTAATATGTTGGAACATTTTATTATTGAACTAACGCTCGCATAGAGTGTTTAACCCCTGCAATGACAATTTTGTGGTCACCAATCACCAGCTAGTTCCTCTCCCAGTAAAGCATTGCTGCTCTTGAGCCTACCTAGGGTATGCTTTTCAACAAATGATACCAATAGAACCAACAGAAGTAAATTTAATAGTGGACAAAAATCGAAAATGTCTAAAAATTTTGTCATATCTGAATTGTGAAAGATTAATTTTGACCCAGTTATAAGGAACCATATAACATGATTTTTTTTGGATTGATCAAGTAATTATAAACTAAAACGAATTATACAAAATTAAATTCCTTTTAATGAATGATAACATAGGTTTTGCTATGATAAGTGTGGCAGATTAGGTTAAGAGGGTTAACAAAGTATTTTGAGATGAGGAAAGAGAACATAAAATAACATTGCACCGTTAAAACGATTTTATCTTGACTGTTATAAAAATGTTTATAGTTTAGTTTTATTGAAAATAAAAACAAATACATTATTTTACTAAAGATAATGAAATTAATATATTCATTTTTTTAATTACTGTTTTTTTCCCTTGTTTAAGATGTCATGGTGGGTGCCAGATATGCCAGAACCTCATCAGGTATAGTCCAACCATATAAGCATAGTGATTGTTTCTGATAAGTTAGCCACTGTGTAAGGTTTTTATGTGGCACTATTTAAAGCATTGCTGTATGTATTATTTATAGAGATTAGGCATATAGTATGCTTCACTTGTTGTGTATTATGGTTTTAGTATTTGTTCATCGGTACACATACACTTCTTGTCAGAAAGCACGTGTGTTTGTTTGCTTCTCTAAAGGAATGTCAACATATAGAATGTTTTCAATAGAATCACCAGCAGTGCTTTCATTGAACAATGGCCTCCTTAATGATAGCATCTGTAAATATGGTAACTGAAAGTCAATAGTCACAGAGGACAATTCAGGTGAATCTTAGAAAGATGAGAAAGATTGTAAAAAGTAGTTTTTATGGGTAAATACAGTTATATTTTAACCTTTCACTGTTGAGCTATATCACATCCCAGTGCTTAATTTTTCTTTTGTTTTTAGCCTATTCATTTACTGCTAATAAATTAATATTTGGCACACATTAGTTTAAGTGCTTTTACTATGAGCAACCTAAATTGAACATGTATACGTTTTTTTGCACTAGAACTTTCATTTCTAGGAATACCAAAGAAAGAAAAATAAAAACCAAAAAAATCCAATATATGCAGGATCTTATCCCCGCTCAGCTTCACTAATAACAAAATAATAAAAAGAATGCATAGTTGCCAACAGTCCCTGGATTTTTTTTGTCCCTGGAAATGTCCCTGAAAATCTCCTTTGCACAACATTTGTTGTTTGCATTTATATATATATATACACACACATACACATACACACACATACACATATACAGATAGATAGATGATAAATAGATATAGTGTATTATTTAAATATAATTCATTCCTAATGGAATATTGTTATTATTATTGAATGAGTTCACATATTATTTGTCTTTCTAATTGTGATGCTGTGTTGTAAAAATAACCATATGCCCAAAATATGTTCCAGAGACTGGGTAGGTGTAAAAGCTTGGTGCTGTAATCTGTATAATAAACTATGGATAAGTCTAAATTATACTATTACTTTCAAATGGGTGTGTTTTGATTGCAGAACTGAGTGGACGGAGCAGTTGAACAGTAGGTCGTCAATACTCCAGTAACCAGCTTGCTTGCTCTGCTGCAAAGTGTCTCTGGATTTTTTTTTGAAATGTTGGCAACTATGAGAATGCAATACCATAAAATACTTGTATTACCATAAAATACCTGCAAAATGTCTTCTTTTTTACACGCACACATTTCCGAATTTTTAGTGATTAATTTGACTATTCAATTCTTGGGGAAACAAACGGCTAGATTTAGAGTTCTGCGGCCAAAGGGGTGCGTTAGCTACGCGTGCTTTTTTTCTCCCGCAGCTTTTAAATACCGCTGGTATTTAGAGTTCACAGAAGGGCTGCGTTAGGCTCCAAAAATGGAGCGTACAGGCATATTTACCGCCACTGCAACTCTAAATACCAGCTTACGGACGCGGCCGGCTTAAAAAACGTGCTCGTGCACGATTCCCCCATAGAAAACAATGGGGCAGTTTGAGCTGAAAAAAAACCTAACACCTGCAAAAAAGCAGCGTTCAGCTCCTAACGCAGCCCCATTGTTTCCTATGGGGAAACAGTTCCTAAGTCTGCACCTAACACCCTAACATGAACCCCGAGTCTAAACACCCCTAACCTTACACTTATTAACCCCTAATCTGCCGCCCCCGCTATCGCTGACCCCTGCATATTATTATTAACCCCTAATCTGCCGCTCCGTACACCGCAGCAACCTACGTTATCCCTATGAACCCCTAATCTGCTGCCCCTAACACCGCCGACCCCTATATTATATTTTTTAACCCCTAATCTGCCCCCCACAACGTCGCCGCCAGCTACCTACAATAATTAACCCCTAATCTGCCGACCGGACCTCACCGCTACTATAATAAATGTATTAACCCCTAATCCGCCTCACTCCCGCCTCAATAACCCTATAATAAATAGTATTAACCCCTAATCTGCCCTCCCTAACATCGCTGACACCTAACTTCAATTATTAACCCCTAATCTGCCGACCGGACCTCACCGCTACTCTAATAAATTTATTAACCACTAAAGCTAAGTCTAACCTTAAAACTAACACCCCCCTAAATTAAATATAATTTAAATCTAACGAAATAAATTAATTCTTATTAAATAAATTATTCCTATTTAAAGCTAAATACTTACCTGTAAAATAAACCCTAATATAGCTACAATATAAATTATAATTATATTGTAGCTATTTTAGGATTAATATTTATCTTACAGGCAACTTTGTATTTATTTTAACCAGGTACAATAGCTATTAAATAGTTATTTACTATTTAATAGCTACCTAGTTAAAATAATTACAAAATTACCTGTAAAATAAATCCTAACCTAAGTTACAATTAAACCTAACACTACACTATCAATAAATTAATTAAATAAACTACCTACAATTATCTACAATTAAACCTAACACTACACTATCAATAAATTAATTAAATACAATACCTACAAATAAATACAATTAAATAAACTAACTAAAGTACAAAAAATAAAAAAGAACTAAGTTACAAAAAATAAAAAAATATTTACAAACATTAGAAAAATATTACAACAATTTTAAACTAATTACACCTACTCTAAGCCCCCTAATAAAATAACAAAGCCCCCCAAAATAAAAAAATGCCCTACCCTATTCTAAAATTAAAATAGAAAAGCTCTTTTACCTTACCAGCCCTTAAAAGGGCCATTTGCGGGGCATGCCCCAAAGAATTCAGCTCTTTTGCCTTTAAAAAAAAAAACATAC
Source organism: Bombina bombina (assembly GCF_027579735.1). Lineage (NCBI taxonomy): Eukaryota > Metazoa > Chordata > Amphibia > Anura > Bombinatoridae > Bombina > Bombina bombina. Next base: position 589,600,000 of record NC_069500.1, read on the forward strand.
AATACCCCCCCCCCCCAACATTAGGGATATCTTCAGGGGCTTAGTGTTAGGTTTAATTGTAGGTAATTGTAGGTAATTTATTTAAGTAATTTATTGATAGTGTAGTGTTAGGTTTAATTGTAACTTAGGTTAGGATTTATTTTACAGGTAATTTTGTAATTATTTTAACTAGGTAGCTATTAAATAGTTATTAACTATTTAATAGCTATTGTATCTGGTTAAAATAATTACAAAGTTTCCTGTAAAATAAATATATTGTAGCTATATTAGGGTTTATTTTACAGGGAAGTATTTAGCTTTAAATAGGAATCATTTATTTAATAAGAGTTAATTTTTTTCGTTAGATTTAAATTATATTTAACTTAGGGGGGTGTTAGTGTTAGGGTTAGACTTTGCTTTAGGGGTTAATACATTTATTAGAGTAGCGGTGAGGTCCAGTCGGCAGATTAGGGGTTAATAATTGAAGTTAGGTGTCAGCGATGTTAGGGAGGGCAGATTAGGAGTTAATACTATTTCTTATAGGGTTATTGAGGCGGGAGTGAGGCGGATTAGGGGTTAATAACTTTATTATAGTAGCGGTGAGGTCCGGTCGGCAGATTAGGGGTTAATAATTGTAGGTAGGTGGTGGCGGTGTTAGGGGCAGCAGATTAGGGGTTCATAGGGATAACGTAGGTGGCGGCGGTGTGCGGTCGGCAGATTAGGGGTTAAAAATTTTAAATACAGTGGCGGCGATGTGGGGGGGACCTCGGTTTAGGGGTACATAGGTAGTTTATGGGTGTTAGTGTACTTTAGAGCATAGTAGTTAAGAGCTTTATGAACCGGCGTTAGCCCAAAAAGCTCTTAACTCCTGTTTTTTTCTGCGGCTGGAGTCTTGTCGTTAGATTTCTAACGCTCACTTCAGCCAAGACTCTAAATTCCGGCGTTAGAAAGATCCCATTGAAAAGATAGGATACGCAAATGGCGTAGGGGGATCTGCGGTATGGAAAAGTCGCGGCTGCAAAGTGAGCGTTAGACCCTTTCATGACTGACTCCAAATACCAGCGGGCGGTAAAAACCAGCGTTAGGAGCCTCTAACGCTGCTTTTGACGGCTACCGCAGAACTCTAAATCTAGGCGAGAGATTTATGAGCTCTGGCACTAACAAACAAAAGTTAAAATTAAAAAAATAAAGCCAAATGAGGCTAGCTGTTTTTTTTGTGAATGCTATTAATATTACAATCATGTAGAATCTATAGGAACATGAAAACCCAATTAATCTCCAATTAAGGGTCTTGTAATATACAGTATTTCAAATGTCAAATGGGTAGTAGGGGCTTTATTTTAGAGTCACAACACTTCCCTAATGGGTCCAATGCATTGATGTAATCTCCATTGTTCTGACAATTACCTGGCAGCAGGACAGACATAGGAAGATTAACTTGGATGAGAAAACTTGTCCCTCTATATTGTTAGGGTTGAGTGAGGGTTACTCCCTCATTGTTTTGTCCCACATGGTTATGGTTTATGAGGGCTTGTGCCCCCTCAACTAAAAAAGGGCCCCTTCTGACTACCAAATGCTTGTGCTTAGAGGTCAAAACACCTAAAGCCATATAGTTTAAAGGGACAGTCTAGTAAAAATTAAACTTTCATTATTCAGATAGGGCTTTTAATTTTAATCAACTTTCCAATTTACTTTTATCATCAAATTTGATTTTTTCTCTTTGTATTTTTAGTTTAAACTAAAGATAGGTAGGCTCATATGCTAAGTTCTAAGCCTTTGAGGGCTGTCTCTTATCACATGCTTTTTAAATCTCTTTTGAACACAAAGAGACAGAAAGTACACGTGGCCCATATAGATAACACTGTGTTCAGGCACAGGGGGTTATTTAAGATTTAGAACAAAACAATGCTAAATTTAAGACCATAGATAATAAACAGTCACAGTCATGTGATCAGGGGGCTGGAAGAAGGTTCCTAGATACAAGGTAATCACAGAGGTAAAAAGTATATTAATATAACTGTGTTGGTTATACAAAACTGGGGAATGGGTAATAAAGGGATTTATCTATCTTTTAAAACAATAACAATTCTATGGTAGACTGTCCATTTAAATTGTTTGCCATTCCTGTAGTATATGCCTGCTACCAGGATAAGTGCTATAATCCAAGTTTGAAAGGAGATTCCCTACTTTCATATGAGGAATGTTTTATGTTTGCCAGATGAATGCTATTTTATGTGATAGGGTCTAACTTTGATGGTATAGCAAGTGGAGATAAGGACCACTGGTTTATTGTAAGTCTGCTAATAGATAATGAACATGTCTCTTAATACATAAAACAGCACCTAGGCTTTCTTTGTAATGCAGAAGTAAAGCTAATCAGAACCAGATGTCAGAATATAATAAACTAGTCCTAAAGCCCGTGTACATGGGCCATTTTTTTGCAGTACAGCGGTCCCACCCCTTGCTCTCTCTCTATATCCCCTCTCTTTTGCTCTTTCTTTCTCCCCTCTCTTTTGCTCTCTCTTTCTCCCCTCTCTTTTGCTCTCTCTCTCCCCCCTCTCTTTTGCTCTCTCCCTCCCCTCTTTTGTTCTCTCTTTCTCCCCTCTCTTTTCCCCCTCTCTTTTGCTCTCTCTCTCCCCCTCTTTTGCTGTCTCTCTCCCTCTTTTGTTGTCTCTCTCCCTCTTTTGCTGTCTCTCTACCTCTCTTTTGCTCTCTCTCTCTCCCCCCTCTCTTTTTCTCTCTCTCTCCCCTCTCTTTTGCTCTCTCTTTCTCCCCTCTCTTTTGCTCTCTCTCCCCCCTCTATTTTGCTGTCTCTCTCCCTATTTTGCTGTCTCTCTCCCTCTTTTGCTGTCTCTCTTCCCCCCTCTCGTTTGCTCTCTCTCTCTCTCCTCTCGTTTGCTCTCTCTCTCCCTCTCCTCTCTTTTGCTGTCTCTCTCCCTCTCTTTTGCTGTCTCTCTCCCTCTCTTTTGCTGTGTCTCTCCCCCTCTCTTTTGTGCTCTCTCCCCCCTCTCTTTTGCGCTCTCTCCCCCTCTCTTTTGTGCTCTCTCCCCCCGCTCTTTTACACTCTCTCCCCCCTCTCTTTTGCGCTCTCTCCCCCCTCTCTTTTGAGCTCTCTCCCCCTCTCTTTTGCACTCTCTCCCCCCTCTCTTTTGCGCTCTCTCCCCCTCTCTTTTTGCGCTCTCTCCCCCCCTCTCTTTTGCGCTCTCTCCCCCTCTCTTTTGTGCTCTCTCCCCCCTCTCTTTTGTGCTCTCTCCCCCTCTCTTTTGTGCTCTCTCCCCCCTTCCTTTTGTGCTCACTCTCCCCCTATCTCTTTTGTGCTCTCTCCCCCCTCCATTTTGTGCTCTCCCCCCTCTCTTTTGTGCTCTCCCCCTCTCTTTTGTGTTCTCCCCCCTCTCTTGTGCGCTCTCTCCCCCTCTCTTTTGTGCTCTCTCTCCCTCTCTTTTGTGCTCTCTCCCCCTCTCTTTTGCGCTCTCTCCCCCCTCTCTTTTGCGCTCTCTCCCCCCTCTCTTTTGCATTTTCTCTCCCCCCTCTCTTTTGCTCTCTCTCCCCTCTCTTTTGCTCTCTCTCCCCCCTCTCTTTTGCTCTCTCTCCCCCTCTCTTTTGCGCTCTCTCCCCCTCTCTTTTGCGCTCTCTCCCCCTCTCTCTTTTGTGCTCTCTCTCTTGTGCTCTCTCCCCCTCTCTCTTTTGTGCTCTCTCTCTTGTGCTCCCTCCCCCCCTCTCTTTTGCTCACTCTCCCCCCCTCTCTTTTGCGCTCTCTCTCCCCCCTCTCTTTTGTGCTCCCTCCCCCCCTCTCTTTTGCTCACTCTCCCCCCTCTCTTTTGCGCTCTCTCTCCCCCCTCTCTTTTGCGCTCTCTCCCCCCTCTTTTTTGGGCTCTCTCCCCCCTCTCTTTTGCGCTCTCTTCCCCTCTCTTTTGCGCTCTCTCCCCCCTTTCTTTTGCTCATTCTCCCCCCTCTCTTTTGCTCACTCTCCCCCTCTCTTTTGCTGTCTCTCCCCCCCCTCTCTTTATCCCCCCTCTTCTGCTCTCTCTATTCCCTTCTTTTTAGAGCTCTCTGTCCACTCTCAATCACTCACTGTGCACTTGCCGGCATCTGGCCCCACCCAGCCCTGCCCGCATCACGCTTGGCCCCGTCGACCACGCCCACGCCACGGTCGATCCCGCCCGCGCCCCACCCGGTCACGCCCACGCCATGCCCAGGCCCCGCCCACCCGCACCTCTCTCTCCCTCTCTTTTGTGCTCTCTCCCCCCTCTCTTTTGCGCTCTCTCCCCCCTCTCTTTTGCGCTCTCTCCCCCCTCTCTTTTGCATTTTCTCTCCCCCCCTCTCTTTTGCTCTCTCTCCCCTCTCTTTTGCTCTCTCTCCCCCCTCTCTTTTGCTCTCTCTCCCCCTCTCTTTTGCGCTCTCTCCCCCTCTCTTTTGCGCTCTCTCCCCCTCTCTCTTTTGTGCTATCTCTCTTGTGCTCTCTCCCCCTCTCTCTTTTGTGCTCTCTCTCTTGTGCTCCCTCCCCCCCTCTCTTTTGCTCACTCTCCCCCCTCTCTTTTGCGCTCTCTCTCCCCCCTCTCTTTTGCGCTCTCTCCCCCCTCTTTTTTGGGCTCTCTCCCCCCTCTCTTTTGCGCTCTCTTCCCCTCTCTTTTGCGCTCTCTCCCCCCTCTCTTTTGCACTCTCTCCCCCTCTCTTTTGTGCTCTCTCCCCCTCTCTTTTGTGCTCTCTCCCCCCTTTCTTTTGCTCATTCTCCCCCCTCTCTTTTGCTCACTCTCCCCCTCTCTTTTGCTGTCTCTCTTCCCCCTCTCTTTATCCCCCCTCTTCTGCTCTCTCTATCCCCTTCTTTTTAGAGCTCTCTGTCCACTCTCAATCACTCACTGTGCACTTGCCGGCATCTGGCCCCACCCAGCCCTGCCCGCATCACGCTTGGCCCCGTCGACCACGCCCACGCCACGGTTGATCCCGCCCGCGCCCCACCCGGTCACGCCCATGCCATGCCCAGGCCCCGCCCACCCGCACCCGTCCGCCATGCCCACTCCACCACACGCGACGCCAGGAGGAAGACAGTTAGAAGGCCAGGTGTGTTTGTCCTCGTGCGCAGTCTCTACTGCGCATGACAGCTTCGGACAAACACACTTGGCCTTTTATTATATAGGATTGCACTCAAGAAATTAATTCCTGAAACTTTCAGTGATTATTGTTTTCACAAAGGTCTTTTTTGCTTGTGACTCTAGTGACACCTCAATATAGATTGGTATCGCTTGTAGCTTAATATTGATACAAGTTCTTATAATATTCATAACTACAAGTTAATTGAAAATAAACTACATTGATAATAAAGGTATTTATCTTTAATTGGCTACAGAGCTTTAAACTTTGCAGGTTGTTGCTGTTTTAACAGCACAATTGTCAGTGTGATTACAGATCATCTATGATTTAAAGAAAGCATTTATAAGGTTAAAAGCCTTTCTCAGTGAATATAGTGGAGGAGGTGAATATCTTTGGTAAATATCACTGGTAAAAAAATTTGCATCAAAATTTCAAGCTTTATCTTAAATACGTAGGGTTAAGACTATTTATAATGTAAACAAACCAAGAGTCATGTGGATCTCCAATATCCTTATGCCTCTGTAAACCCAACAAAACCCTAAAGTAGCAAATCCTGGCTTAATGAAGTACACAATTAACAATCTGCTTCTTAAAGGGACAGTATACACCAATTTTTATATAACTGCATGAAATAGACACTACTATAAAGAATAAGATGCACATATAGTGATATAAAAATCCAGTATAAAACTGTTTAAAAACTTACTTAGAGGCTCTCAGTTTAGCTTTGTTAAAAAGGTAGCTGGAAAGCCCACTGCAAGTGGGAAATAAGACCCCCCCTCTCTTGCATATGAAAAGACCCTTTACACAAACAGGAGCAAGCTGGAGTAGGTATCTGTTGGTATTCTCGTAAAACTTTGGGGCTTGGTTAGAAGTCTGAAAATCAGCAAAACTATACATTTAAAAACAAACAAAAAAATCAACAACTTTATGGGCTATATAACTAGATAATCTACAAAACATTTATGCAAAGAAAAAAATAGTGTACAATGTCCCTTTAATGTTACCTGGATGGTTCTTTTTTTAGGAATGGACAGCTTTTCCCTACCAGAATATAGGAAGATGTTACTACATCAGGCCATTGCTTTATTATAAACTAGTCCTAAAGCCCGTGTACACGGGCCAATTTTTTAGGTACCGCGGTTCCAACCCTTGCTCCCTCTCTCTCCCCCCTCTCTTTTGCGCTCTCTCTCTCCCCTTCTCTTTTGTGCTCTCTCTCTCCCCTTCTCTTTTGCACTCTCTCTCTCCCCTTCTCTTTTGCTCTCTCTCTCTCCCCTTCTCTTTTGCTCTCTCTCTCTCTCTCTCTCTCTCTCTCTCCCCTTCTCTTTTGCTCTCTCTCCCCCTCTCTTTTGCTCTCTCTCTCTCCCCCTCTCTTTTGCTCTCTCTCTCTCTCCCCTTCTCGTTTGCTCTCTCTCTCTCCCCTTCTCTTTTGCTCTCTCTCTCTCCCCCCCTTCTCTTTTGCTCTCTCTCTCTCTCCCCTCTTGTGCTCTCTCTCCCTCCCCTCTTGTGCTCTCTCTCCCTCCCCTCTTGTGCTCTCTCTCACTCCCCTCTTGTGCTCTCTCTCCCCTTCTCTTTTGCTCTCTCTCTCCCTCCCCTCGCGTGCTCTCTCTCCCCTTCTCTTTTTCTCTCTCTCTCTCTCTCTCTCTCTCTCTCTCTCTCTCTCTCTCTCTCTCTCTCTCTCTCTCTCCTCTCTCTCTCTCTCTCTCTCTCCCTCTCTCTCTCTCTCTCCTGTACCTGATCATCGCGCTGCTGTTACACGGAGGTGCGCGTGCAAGGTCATCGTGCTGCTGTTACAATTGCGGCGGTGCGCTCGCGCTGCTGTTACAATTGCGGCGGTGCGCGTGCGAGGTCAGGTTGTTCATCGCGCTGCTGTTACAATTGCGGAGGTGCGCGTGCGAGGTCGGGTGGGTGCGCGTGCGAAGTTCTATTCTCTGCTGTGCGCTGCTTAAACTACGGAGGTGCGCGTGCGAGGTCAATCTAAGGCCAAGTGTGTTTGTCTCTACTGCGCATGACGGCTTCAGACAAACACACTTGGCCTTTTATAATATAGGATATGATTATTGCTATGTTCTACACAATGCTGCATCATATTTTCAAATGCAATAAATGTATCAGAATTTATGATATAGGTAGTGCTGTTTTTATAATATGAGGTATTTTTTTTAGGTGTGGTTGTGGAAGATTGATTGGAGACCATCCAGGTCTAGATTATGGCTGGCCAATTTACACTTCTCCAGAAGAGACAGATGAAGAAGAATGGTCTGTTCACAAACATACAAAGACAAGTCCCACAGATGCTTTTGGTACAATAAATTTTCAAGATGGAGATCATACGTACCATGCAAAGGTTTGTTTAAAGTACAGTTCACCTCATACGAATAAATTAATCTTACAATGTGTCTCATATAATTAAAAAATAAATAAAATAATTATAATTCAGTTGCTAAGTAGTTTTAATATTTAAAAAGTAATCAGATTTTAAAAAGTAATCAGATTGATTTAGGGGTGACTGGATCCCTTTAAAGTATCAAATAATAGTTATTCCTGTTGATATTGCTGGTTATATCAATGTAACATGTAAAAACCAAAATAAGTGTTTTTATTTTATCCTCTACAAATAGACCATGGCCAAAAATTAAACACTTTGCTCTTGTGTCAGATTACAATAGCTATTTTTTTATATGAAACATAAAAAAATAACTTTAAAAATGCCAGCTGCACACATGCAGTGATATTTGTACAAAAGAGCTAACTTTATTTTATTATTCACAAAAAAAGAAAATAAATATATTGTAAACCATTGTTTTGCCTTAAGTAAACAAGTAACATACCTGCTACAATTATTTTTAGCAATCTTTAATAATTTATTGTTTCACAATTTATATAATGTTTCCTTTTAAATCGAATATGTAGTTACATTTTGTCATTATGTAGTGCACATATGTTGAATAAAGTGAATAATTATTTTTTTATGTTTATTGTATTGAGATATATGTAATAAAATGATTTCCCCCCCTAAAATACTTTTGATCGAGTGTAGGCATTTGTCGTTAAAAGAATGAATGTTAATTCTACAGCTAGGATCACCTCTCTATTTCATGAGTAAAATTAAACTTTAAATTAAACATTTGATTTAAATTAACAGAACAAAAATAATTTGTGCAATAATTCATTATCTTCTTTTTAGATTTGGTGATTGGGGGATTTTTTTCTGTAAATTTATAATCCATATTCCCCCATTCTCCTCCCCCCCCCCTTTTTTCTCACTCTCCCCTCCTCCACCCTTTCCACCCAAAATGCCGAACCATGGTACTCACAACTTAAAGGGACACTGAACCCAAATTTTTCTTTCATGATTCAGATAGAGCATGAAATTTTAAGCAACTTTCTAATTTACTCCTATTATCAAATTTTCTTCATTCTCTTGGTATCTTTATTTGAAATGCAAGAATGTAAGTTTAGATGCCTGCCCATTTTTGGTAAACAACCTGGGTTGTCCTTGCTGATTGGTGGATACATTCATCCACCAATTAAAAAGTGCTGTCCAGGGGGGCGTGACCACGCAGCACCGGGAGAGGTAGCAATTTAAGTACTCTCCAGCTAGAGTCCTCAAATACCTCTACTTTTCCTGAAAAGTGTTCAATATATATGATAAAATTGAGTTTACCTATATACACTAAGCCTGAGGATCGCGGCACTACCTAGTTTTATGAGGTTTATTGTGACTATAACTTGATTTAGACTGATAAGGCCTAAACTCGCATTATCCTCGACACCCTCTCCCGGTGCGCCGACTATAATCATTGACCTCAAGTGATCCACTAACCAGTGGGGGAAGGAAAATGGCCTATATAAATGAAGATCAGAGCATACTACAAGTTCTACTGCAAGATTTGATCCGCCAGTTAGATGATCACTTTTTAAGCCTGTCGGATACCCTTGTAACAGCAATGGCGGGAACAGCTAGTGAAACCCCGGATTGTATGGAGTCTGAAGTCCCACTACAAGAGACATTATCGGAAGACATTATAACACCACATCCCCAACCTACATGGCCTAATTATCCCAACTCTACTTCTGAAACTGCCTCTCAAGATCTGAACGACTCACAGCTCACTGGTCATATGGCATGGAGACCGGGGGGTCAGACGATAGTGAAGAATCCCACAGCTTTTCCGGTGAGGACGCTGCAGATCCAGACAACACAGGCCTTCTATACCGATTCAGGCTTCCCCAGAGTGCCTCTCAAGAACAGACCCGACTTAAAGGAATTCAGCGCCGGGATGAGTATAGAGACAGGTCGAACACGGCTGAGAAACATATCAGCACACCCGCATAGGAGAGCCCCTTCGGACCTTACAGGGATCCTGCCCGATACACCTACAGGAAAGCAACATGAGCCCCAGCACATCTACAACACTCGATCTGGTGCAATTCCTTTAGCGCTACTGTCTATAGCCTCTCCGGTTCTCATGAAGGCAGTAGCCGAGCTGCGGTTAAATTTCACTAACACCCTTCTCCAGCATGGTGGGGATCCCCTTGAACAAATTCAAGATACCGGGGTGGGTTAGACTGATGCTCATCTGGAACCCTGTATAATGGTTATTACATAGAGAACCGACCATCTTGCTTTGTTTTTTTCTGCCTGGTACTGAGGTATCAATATGACCAAAGTTAAAGTTTGACTGTTAGTTAAATGAACATGCAGATTAGTGATGCTCACTGTTACTTGTTGGCTCTGATTCTGATACGGGAATATGTTATTATTTTTTTTATTTTTTTCTATTGTATGGCTTTGGATTTCCTAAACGTGTATATATCTATTGAGGGGAGCTTCCTTACTTACTGTTACTTACTTACTCCCTCCCTCAAGCTACAAGAGACCAGCGTTGACTGTCTTCCTTGCTCCACAGAGATAGCTTTAGTTATTTTACCCTAGTATAAGCTGTAGCCTTAACCACAATAGAGGACACAGTTTTGATATATAATCTAAATAATTCTGCATTACTTGTCAGCAGTATGTAAAGGATCAATATTTTAGATATTAATGTTCATAATCAAAGGTAGCTCTTTTGTTTTTTTCCTCACACTGTTTCTTTACTAATATGAATGCTTACACATTTATTGTCCACCTCTAGCTGATATGGGAGCTTAATTATAGAATTGGGCGAATAGTGGGGACATATTTAATAGTAGGAACCTTCTAGTTTACCATCAGACAGAGCCCCTCAAAAGAGACCATAGTATGCCAATGTCTTAGACTTAGCCTAAGTGTGAGAGATGAAGCTGGTTTGTAAGTGGAAGAAATTACATAATTTACAAGCTATTCAGATCTGGTACTTTATTAGATGCCGTATTGTGATTATTTATTTCCTGCTGACTTACTTTACACATACCCTGGTAAACCGTAAGGCTATTACATACTTTTCAAACGATGTCCATGCTTAGGTACTCATGACCCTTTAGTCAGCAGCAGAGGCATCAGGGACCACTAGGCTTAGTGTTGAATATCAACTAAATCGCAGGATTTCAGGTTAACCATTCTAAACACTAGAATGTAATTTACTCTTTCCCAAAGATATACGCAAAATTACATATCATTCAGAAGATCCCATATCTTGATTAGATATATTGTTTTATTAGTACCATATATAGGCTGTCAGATTAGGTTTATTTAACTTCCCTAAGTGTGCTTAACATAGGTGATGATAACCCTTCCTCTCTCGCTATCTTTTTCATCTCTTCTTATAAAAGTCTCTTTTGGTCTTTGAGCTCTAAGGTGAATTTTGATAGTAATTGTTAAGCTCATTTTGGTAGCCTAAGTTATAAGTCACCATTATTTAATCTTTACTCCCACACCTCATATCATTTTGACCTCATTCACATCCCAGCTAGTCCATATAATGACACATACCCATGCAACTTCCCTCCCTTCATAACAGTAGTATATAAGCCCCTCTCTTACTACCACCTTATACAACCCCCCAAGATAGCAAACAAACTATTTCAGGCCATCCTAACTCTCCTACAGCCTTACTCACTACTTATTATACTCAGAGGTTATGAGCTCCCTGTGTGAGCGGTGTTGTTTAATGCCATCATATATTACCATATAGTTCATCTTGTACTTCTCTATTATTAATGGATGGAATGTCCATGCGCCTTGGCAACCGTGGCATATGTACTTTCTGTGGAAAATTACTCCTCTAAGCCTTAATATCCATACGCTCTTATACTTCTCCCCACCTTAATGATTACGCTCTAGGCAGTATATTAGAACATTGTATATAGTAGAGACAAATCTCACACCTTGAACAGTAAAGGGTTATTTTTACTTTTATTCATCAGTCACCTTTTCACCCACTCCATTAGGTTCATAACGCCCTTAGTAGAGACTCTATAAAGCCATATTATAATGACATCACTTTGCCGCTAAACTACCAGTCACGCCCCTCCTTTCCCCCTCCCAAACACAAAGCAGCTCTGGACTGCTGACTTACCCTATCTCTTATTCATAGGCCCATGAGTGGCCCTCTAGTAACTACCTTTAACTATTTAATTACTACTCTACGTGACCCCTTGGAGGTCTATATTATAGTTACCTCAGCTCTCCTACCTACAAGAAAAAAAGAGGTTTCCTTTATGTGTACTAAGTCTTCTCATTAATGCTTGGTGACATGCTCCTATACATTTCATCTTGATATTTATGTATAATTTGCAAATTATTCTATGTATTTTATAATTCCTTGTAGTAAGGCATCCTCAGGATTTTATAATACTATGTACACCTGTTACTCGTTGATATTACATGAAAACCTCAATAAAAAATGTTTATTAAAAAAAAAAAAAAAAAAAGTGCTGTCCAGAGGTCTGAATAAAAAAAAAAAGCTTAGATGCCTTCTTTTTCAAATAAAGATATCAAGAGAACGAAGAAAAATTAATGGGAGGAGTAAATTAGAAAGTTGCTTAAAATTGAATGATTTATCTGAATCACAAAAGAAAAAAATTGGGTTCAGTGACCCTTTAACAATAATTACCTTAATACACCAGAGAAAAAGTCCCACGTAATACGCAATGTATGATTGCTCATATATATTAAGATGATAATGCTGATAGTATTGCTTTTTTAATTATTTTAATAATAGCTATTTTTGCTTTCAAGAAAGACATTACATTTTTGTTTTAGTATATTAGAATATCGTATGATACAATGTTGGACCAGTTAATGCATCTAATGATAAAGGAATGGCAAATGGAGTTGCCCAAACTTGTGATCTCAGTGCACGGTGGCATTCAGAACTTTAAGCTTCCTTCCAAGGTCAAACAAGTTTTTAGCAAAGGCTTAGTGAAAGCTGCAGAAACAACGGGGGCATGGATCCTAACGGCAGGCATCAACACAGGTATTTATTTATCAAATATACATCAGTTTGTCACAAGTGGCATGACTAAGTACATATTTTACAACATCATTTCAATCAATAAAATGTCACTGGAACATACCTGCAGTGAGCTACTGATTCATGTAATAAAACAAATTATTTAATTCTCCCTACAGGAATTTGTTTTGATGATCCCTGGGATAATTTGCTAGCTACTTAAACAAATACTCTCTGTCAGCAACAATCACAAAGTGATCATTAGTATAAACTTTGTAATGAAGTGAATCTTTGACACTGACCTGGGCTTGGTCCACTTAGGCCATTTTTTTCTTGGCTCAGTTTGCGAAAAGGTATTACATAAAATGACATACCTTGTTGCCAAGTATGTTTTAAGATATATAGTTCTTTACCTTAAGCTTAATTTTGGGATGCAAGTTCTTTCTGATTACATGTTTGAGGTCATGTTAGCAACAGTTCTCTTTTGTTTAAATTAAGTTTGCACCACATTTTCCTTTCAACCAGAACATATTTAAACCATTTAGCTAAGTACCAAAGCCGCTCTGTTTTCATTAAAAGGTTAAGAGGTGTTGCTTTACAGTCTCTCAGTGATGACTCATAATGTGCAATCTAATCGAATACGTTTTAGTTTCAACAATAGGGTATATTATGTTGTTGTACCACAATTATAAAATGCATAGATGGCAAATACATGGGAATGAAGGACTATAATAGGCATTGTGGAATATGGAATTTGTGCTCTAGATGTTTGCATTGAACTGCTTGTCGCAAACAGTTTAACCCCTTAATGACCACAGCACTTTTCCATTTTCTGTCCGTTTGGGACCAAGGCTATTTTTACATTTCTGCGGTGTTTGTGTTTAGCTGTAATTTTCCCCTTACTCATTTAATGTACCCACACATATTATATACCGTTTTTCTCGCCATTAAATAGAATTTCAAAATATACCATTATTTTCATCATATCTTATAATTTACTATAAATTTTTTTAAAAACACACTTTTTCTAACTTTGACCCCCAAAATCTGTTATACATCTACAACCACCAAAAAAAAAACCATGCTAAATAGTTTCTAAATTTTGTCCTGAGTTTAGAAATACCCAATGTTTACATGTTCTTTGCTTTTTTGGCAAGTTATAGGGCCATAAATACAAGTAGCACTTTGCTATTTCCAAACCACTTTTTTTCAAAATTAGCGCTAGTTACATTAGAACACTGATATCTTTCAGGAATCCCTGAATATCCATTGACATGTATATATATTTTTTTAGAAGACATCCCAAAGTATTGATCTAGGCCCATTTTGGTATATTTCATGCCACCGTTTCACCGCCAAATGCAATCAAATAAAAAAAATTGTTCACTTTTTCACAATTTTTTTCACAAACTTTAGGTTTCTCACTGAAATTATTTACAAAAAACTTATGCAATTATAGCATACATGGTTGTAAATGCTTCTCTGGGATCCCCTTTGTTCATAAATAGCAGACATATATGGCTTTGGTTTTGCTTTTTACTAATTAGAAGGCTGCTAAATGCGACTGCGCACCACACGTGTATTATGCCCAGCAGTGAAGGGGTTAATTAGGGAGCATGTAGGGAGCTTCTAGGGTTAATTTTAGCTTCAGTGTAGTGTAGTAGACAACCCCAAGTATTGATCTAGGCCCATTTTGGTATATTTCATGCCACCATTTCACAGCCAAATGCGATCAAATTAAAAAAAACACAACATTTTTCACAATTTTAGGTTTCTCACTGAAATTATTTACAAACAGCATGTGCAATTATGGCACAAATAATTGTAAATGCTTCTCTGGGATCCCCTTTGTTTAGAAATAGCAGACATATATGACTTTGGCGTTGCTTTTTGGTAATTAGAAGGCCGCTAAGTGCTGCTGCGCATCACACGTGTATTATGGCTAGCAGTGAAGGGGTTAATTAGGTAGTTTGTAGGGAGCTTGCAGGGTTAATTTTAGCTTTAGTGTAGAGATCAGCCTCCCACCTGACACATCAGACCCCCTGATCCCTCCCAAACAGCTCCCTTCCCTCCCCCACCCCACAATTGTCCCCGCCATCTTAAGTACGTTTTTTTAAAAAATAAAAAAAATCTTTAGCATATTTACATATGCTTTGTAGGATCCCCCCTTAGCCCCCAACCTCCCTGATTTCCCCAAAACAGCTCTCTAACCCCCCCTCTGCATTATTGGGGGCCATCTTGGGTACTGGCAGCTGTCTGCCAGTACCCAGTTTACAATATATTTTCTCTTTTTTATTTTATTTTTTTATGGTTTTCTGTAGTGTAGCTTCCCCACGACCAACCCCTACCCCCACCCCCTCCTAGATCCCTTAGATTACTTTTTTTGGGGCATTTATTCCCCCTCTTCCTCCCACTTACATAGTGTAGTGTAAGTGGTTCCCACCCGCTCCCTCCCTGTGCACGCGCCCGCCTGCCGCCCCCCGTGCAAGCGCGTGTGTCTGTGCGCGCCCCTGACTTTCCCGCCCCCGATCCCGCCCCCCTCTGTGTGTCAGAAACCATCGATGGCCGCCCACCCGCCTCCCACTGCAGCTCCCACCCACCAACGATTGCGGCCATCGATGTCCGGTGTAGAGAGGGCCACAGAGTGGCTCTCTCTGCACCGGAGGGGTACAAATTGTTATTGCAGGATGCCTTGATATTGAGGCATCCTGCAATAACCGGAAAGCAGCTGGAAGCGATGAGGATCGCTTCCAGCTGCTTTCCAAACCAAGGACGTACGCCATACGTCCTCAGGCGTTAACTGTTTTTTTTCTGAGGACGTATGGTGTACGTCCTCGGTCATTAAGGGGTTAAAAGGACAATAAACTAAATGCTATTTTCATGTTACATTTTTATTTAAGGAAAGTAAAACAACATTACCATATACACCGATTAGTTGCCTTTAAAATACCTCTGAAAAGGTTGAAATTCACCCGAGTCTGCAGTAGTTTACACAGTTTTTAGACTTGCATCTGTCTCTTATTAAACAGAAAAAGTGTGTGAAAGGATATTTGTGCTATAGAAAAGTTACTAAAAGCACAGTGCAAAAAAGGGGATCCCTATATCCCCATAGACAATGGGTAAGGAAGATTTCTCTTTTGCAAGAGAAAAAAAATGTACTATGCGCTACTAGATGTAGCTGAATTAGTAACAAGGATGACAAATCAGCAAATATAATGTGCGTGTGCAAGTGTAAGACAAAAAAAGGGCAAAGAATATCTATGCAACAATGTGAATTGAAAAAGAGGGTAAAATTAATTCAAAGTGCTTGGGTCACATTTGCACCTTACTCCTTGTTCTAGATATTTGATAATATCTCTCAATATTTTATACACTTCTTTGACACTAATTTATCCCAGGTGTTTATAAATACACCATATTCACATGCATTTTTTTGCTATTGCATTTATTACCTATTGCACAAGAACTTTGAATTAATTTTACCCTCTTTTTCTATTCACATTGTTGCATATATATTGTTTGCCATTTTTTTGTCTTGCACACGCACATTATATTTGCTGAATTTGTCGTCCTTGTTACTAATTCATCTACATCTAGTAGCGCATAGTACATTTCTTTTCTCTTGCAAAAGAGAAATCTTCTTCCTTACCTTATTGGCCAAAGCAAAGGAGACCAGAAACATGAATTCATTCAAGCTTTTCAAGTGGTGTATCCGTTAGCTGCCCTTAATTTGCAAATCCTCTCATTTTATGTTACCAATATTAGTGTTAAATGATTTAAATACATTTCTTTCACAATTCTATGCTCATGTGTACTGTGAGTTTATTATCCCTTTAAAGGGACATTAACACTTTGAAATTGAAATATAAAATGTTTAATTATATGTAGTAAAAAAACTTTGCATTATACTTTCATTATATATTTTTACCCTTTATTTCTGAAAATCTTCAACATTTTCCAGGATTATCCTATTCCTGTTAAAAGTTGGAGTGCAGACTATATAATTAACACTGCTACATTCCACACATTCATTGGCTTCACATATATTGGCCTCAGCTGAGAAGGAAACCTAGGTTACAATATTGCAGCTCCAACTGCTTTATGGAGACTTTACATTTTTTTTTTATATATATTTACACAACTAATATCATTTAAAAAAATATGCCTCCATAATATAGGCTAATCATTACTTTGAATGCATTTTCTATCTAGCACATATTTAGGGACAGATTTTGAGTGGTGTTCTAACAGTTGCACGCAAGCGATATTGGATCTATCATGGCTGTTTGTGTGCGTTGGAAGTAGCACGCTTAATTACAAGTCGAAAGTAAACTTGAGCACAATTGAATTTAACTCGCATCGGGTTAGCGTGACCTCAGATCTCTGATTAGAGGGATATGAAATCCAATTTTTTTCTTTCATGATTCAGATAGAGCATGCAGTTTTGAGAAACTTTCCAATTTACTTAATTTTTCTTCATTCTCTTGGTATCTTTATTTTAAAAGGAAGAATGTATAAGCTTAGGAGGTGGCCCATTTTTGGTTCAGAACCTGGGTAGCGCTTGCTGGTGACTAAAAGTACAATACAGAACTTCCCCTAGGAGTTTAACCATTATTTTCAAACCTTAATTTAACTTATGCTCTATATGTTACGCATAGTTTTTTTTTTTTTTACTTTCAACAATTCAAATTTTATTAATTTATGCTCATATACAATTTGCATTTTACTAAAAGATTTAAGGTTGAGTAAATCTATCCCAGCATGTGTTATCATCTTCACAATGTTCTCCATCTTGTTTTGTTTTTGGTTTATGTTTTTGTGTGAATCAGCATTATTGCCAGTATAGAGCTGAGTCGTTGTGCAGTGCCTAGAGTAAAGAATGCCATTGCAGAATTTTGTAAATAGCGCTATAGTAAAGCACTGCTGGTTTCTAGCAGAAATTGCTGCTAACTTAATCTGCAATGCCAGTCGCATGATTCAGCTGTGTAACTAGCGCTACTGATTGGATCAGTTTTCACTAAGGACCGGCAGTGCTCAGCAGGCCCTCTGTGGAGTTAAACACAGAATTGCAGGGTTGCTAGTCTTAAATTACATGCATGTAAATTTACAACAATAATGACCCTTTAACTAAGTTCTCTCACTTGCTGTAGAATACTACGTAATAATGTGATTGAATATTCTGTCTTATTTCTCAATCTCTTATTGTTCCTATCTTTTCAGGAGTGTCCAAGCATGTGGGTGATGCCTTGAAAGGTCATGCATCCCAGCACTTAAGGAAAATATGTGCAATCGGAATCCCACCTTGGGGTGTTATTGAAAACCAAAGGGATCTCGTTGGAAAAGATGTGAGAACCACAATAATTATCTTATTAGGTTTTTCTTTTGTTTATTATTATTATTATTCTTTATTTATAAAGCGTCAACAGATTCCACAGAGCTGCCCATGGGTACAAAGATAAAAGTACAACAGAAAAGCAATATATTAAAATACAAAAATATACAGACAAATACAGGGGGAATTGAGGGCCCTATTCCTGTGGGAACTTACAATCTAGATGGGTAGGTGGATGGGAAACAGGAGGTGGGGACTGCAAAGGTGAGAATGATATTAGTGAGGAGATATATAAGGGCAACTGTTAGGTAAGTAACCTTAATTTGTTACTGAGTCGGTTGATAAGCTTCCCTGAAAAAAGGTCTTTAGGGAACGTTTAAAGAAGAACAGGTTAGGGGAAAGTCTGACAGCTTGAGGAAGTGCGTTCCAGAGGGTTGTTGCCCCATGAGAGAAGTCCTGTAGTCTAGCATGAGAGGAGGTGATGGTAGAGGAGGCAAGGAGCAGGTCATTGTTGGATCTTAGGGGGCAGGCTGGAGTATATTTGTTAATGAGTGAGGACAGATAGGGTGGGGCAGCATTGGTGAGGGCTTTGTAGGTCAAGGTGAGAATTTTGAATTTAACTCTGCTGTGAATGGGGAGTCAGTGAAGGGACTCACAGAGAGGTACAGCAGAAACGAGAGGTGGATTAGCCTGGCAGATGCATTTAGGATGGATTAAAGAGGAGAGAGGCGGGAGAGAGGCAGGAGAGAGGTGGGAAAGAGGGAGCCAGTTTGTAGATTATTACAGTAGTCAAGTCAGGAAATTACCAGGGAGTGGATTAGCTGTTTAGTAGTTTCAGCGCAAAGAAACGGATGAATTTTGGAGATATTGCGCAGGTGGTTGTGGCAGGATGAAGAGAGCAATTGGATGTGGGGAATGAAGGGCAGATTTGAGTCAAGTGTGACTCCAAGGCAGCAGACTTGGGGTGATGGGGAGATAGTGGTGCCGCTAACAGTGATAGAAAAATTATAAACTAGAGTAGGGTTAGAGGGTGGGATTCAAAGTAGTTCGGTCTTGGACATGTTTATTTTTAGGTTGTGAGAGGCCATCCAGGAGGAAATGCCAGATAAGCAGTCACTGATGTGAGAATTGATAGAAGGAGCGAGTGCAGGGGTGGATAGGTAGATCTGGGTATCATCAGCATAGAGGTAATAGTTGAAGTCATAGCTGTTGATAAATTTACCCAATGAAGAAGTGTAAATAGAGATGAGTAGAGGACCCAGAACAGAGACTTGAGGTACTCTAACATACAGAGGCAATAGAGATGAAGAGTCACCAGCAAAAGAGATGGAGAAGGATCTGTTAGAGAGATAAGAGTGAATCCAGGAGAGGGCAGTGTCACAGAGCCAAGTAAAATGAGTATAGAGTAGTAGCCTTTGTTTTTAGCAGAAAGGAGATCGTTAGTAACCTTGGTGAGGGCAGTCTCAGTTGAGTGTTGGGGACGGAAGCCAGATTGCAGGGGGTCGAGCAATGAGTTGGAGGACAGGAAGTGGGTTATGCAATCGAAAACTAGTTTTTTAAAGATTTTTGAAGTTAGTTGGAGCAGTGATATGGGGCGATAGTTTGCAGGAGAGTTACAGTCAAGGGAGGGTTGTTTGAGGATGGGGGTGACCATTGCATGTTTGAAGGAGGCAGGGAATGAACCGGTAGAAAGGGATAGGTTGAATATGTAAATAAGAGCTGGAGTAAGGGTGGGAGACAGAGAAGGTATTAGATTTGAAGGAATAGGGTCAAGTGGGCAGGTAGTGAAGTGTGAGGAAGACAATAGGGAACCCACTTCACTCTCAGTGGTTAGTAGGAGGGTGTAGAGAGTGGCAGAGGGGTTGATTGGGATCAAAGTTTGGAAATTCCATGCTTGTGTTGGGATGTTTCTTTGGATGGTAAGTGTTTTATTGACAAAGTAGTCAGACAAGTCTTGAGCACTGAATGCAGATGAGGGGGGTGGTGCAGGTGGGTAAAGGAGAGAGTTGAAAATGGAGAAAAGTCTTTGAGGGTTGGAGGAGTGAATATAAGAGAAGAGAAGTAGGTTTGCTTAGCTAAGTGAAGGGCAGAGGTGTAAAAATAAAGAATGAACTTATAGTGCATGAAATCATGTTCAGAGCGGGATTTCCTCCAGGCACGTTCAGCAGTGCGGGAGCATTTTTGTAGGTGGTGTGTTTGCTGAGAGTGCCAGGGCTGGAGCTGATGACGTTGGGCTTTGCGAAGTTGGGGAGGAGCGAGAGTGTCAAGTGCAGAGGAGAGAGTATTGTTATAGTGGTTTGTAGCAACGGTTAGGTCAGGATATTGTGGAAGTGTGGGGGAGGCGTATTTGAATAAGGTTGGAAAGGTGGGGAGGATCCACAGTGCACAGATTTCTACAGGTTTATCTGTTTATTAGTTTATTTAGTTTCTCAATTAAATTGAAAGGGAAAAACTACATTATTTAATGAATGAATTTTGGATTTGTTCATTAGTTCATTTATGCCTAGATTACGAGTTTTGAGCGATATAGGGAAATTAACGAACGCAACAAAAGGGGCATTATTTAATCCCCTATAGCGCAGCCATTACAAGTTTTAAAAAACCCGGCTTGTGCAGGCAATATGGTGCTTTTAAGCTCCATACCGCACCAAAAACAAGCACTGTTTTGACATGCTCAAGCACGCTTTCCCCATAGACTTCAATGGGGAGAGCGCGTTAGAAAACCTGCGATCGCAGAAAGAAAAGCTCCATAATGGGGAAAAAAAAGTTACGTTTAAACACCCTAACATAAACCCCAAGTCTAAACACCCCTAATCAGCTGCCTCTGACATCGCCGACACCTGCCTACAGTTATTAACCCCTAATCTGCCACTTCTGATATCGCTGCCATCTAAAAAAAAGGTATTAACCCCTAATCTGCTGCTTCTGATATCGCTGCAACTATATTAAAGTTATTAACCCCTTTTCCGCCGATTCCCGTCATCGTCGCAACTAAATAAAGTTATTAACCCCTAAACCTCTGGCCTCCCACATCACTACCACTAAATAAACCTATTAACCCCTAAACCGCCAGCCCCCCACATCGCAACAACCTAAATTAAACTATTAACCCCTACACCTACCCCTAAACTTAACCCTACCCCTAAACCTAACCCTAACATAACCCTAACACCCCGTAACTTTAACATAATTAAAAAAGATCTAAATTAAACTTACGATTATTTATTTTACAGGTAAAGGGCCTTTTGGGGGCCCTTAAAAGGGCCTTTTGTAGGGCATTGCCTTAAGTTAAACAGCTCTTTTGCTACAAAAAAAAACAAACACCCCCTAACAGTATACAAACCCACACCCCCCAAACTACCAAGGGCCCTTAAAAGGGCCTTTTGGGGGGGCCTTAAAAGGGCTTTTTGTAGGGCATTGTCCTAAGTTAAACAGCTCTTTTGCTACAAAAAACAAACACCCCCTAACAGTATACAAACCCCCACCCCCCCAAACTACCAAGGGCCCTTAGAGGGCCTTTTGTAGGGCATTGCCCTAAGTTAAACAGCTCTTTTGCTACAAAAAGAAACAAACACTCCCTAAAAAAATACATTACACAAAATAATCAAAAATAATAAAAATTATTCCTATTCTAATACCCATTAAAAAAAAAACATCCCAAAATAAAAAAACCTAATCTAGAATAAACTACCAATGGCCCTTAAAAGGACCTTTTGTAGGGCATTGCCACAAATAAATCAGCTCTGTTTATGAAAAAAAATTACAACCCCCCACTAACATTACAAACCCCCACCCCCCAAACCCACAAAATAAAAAAAATGGAATCATCCAATAGAATTAGAACTGCTAAAATCCTATTCGCTGTTCAAATTTTTCAGCCAATAGGAATGCAAGGGATGCAATATTGGATCACATACCTTGAATTGAAGATTCAGTGTACGGCAGCGACTGTATGAAGAGGATGCTCCATGCTAGATGTCTTCAGGATGGACCCGCTCTGCGCCACCGGGATCAAGATAGAAGATGCCGCCTGGATGAAGATTGAAGAGGCCGCCTGGATTAAGACTTCTTGCCGCATGGATGAGGACTTCGCCGCCGGGATGAAGATTGAAGAGCCTGCCTTGATGAAGACTTCTCTCCACCTGGATGAAGATCGTTCAAGCGGGACTTCAAAAACTGTAAGTGGATCTTCAGGGTTTTTTTTGGGTGGGTTTTTATTTTAGATTAGGGTTTAGGCATGTAAAAGACCTAAATGTCATTTTAAGGGCAATGCCCATCCAAATGCCATTTTCAGGGCAATTGGTAGCTTAGGTTTTTGTTAGTTAGGTTTTTTATTTTGGGGGGTTGGTTGGGTGGTGGGTTTTACTGTTGGGGGGGTCTTTGTATTTTTTTTTACAGGTAAAAGAGCTGTTTAACTTAGGGCAATGCCCTACAAAAGGCCCTTTTAAGGGCCATTGGTAGTTTATTGTAGGCTATGTTTTTTTTGTTTTTTTTGGGTGGGCTTTTTTATTTTGATAGGGCTATTAGATTAGGTGTAATTCTTTTTCATTTTTGATAATTTCGTTTGTTATTTTTCATACTTTAGTCTTTTTTATTTTTTATATTTAGATCGTTTGTAGTGTAGTGTTAGGATTTTTTTTATGTGTAGTTTAGTTTAATTTAATTGGTAGTTAGTTTAATTTTTGTTTAATAATTATATTAGTTTAAAGGGACAGTCAAGTCCAAAAAAAACTTTCATGTTTCAAATAAGTCATGTAATTTCAAACAACTTTCCTATTTACTTTTATCACCAACTTTGCTTTGTTCTCTTGGTATTCTTAGTTGAAAGCTATACCTAGGAGGTTCATATGCTAAATTTCTGAGACCTTGAAGGCCGCCTCTAATCTAAATGCATTTTGACAGTTTTTCACCACTAGAGGGCATTAGTTCACGTGTTTCATATAGATAACATTGAGCTCATGCACGTGAATTTACCATGGAGACAGCTCTGATTGGCTAAAATGCAAGTCTGTCAAAAGAACTGAAATAAGGGGGCAGTCTGCTGAGGCTTAGCTACAAGGTAATTACAGAGGTAAAACGTGTATAATTATAACTCTGTTGGTTATGCAAAACTGGGGAATTGGTAATTAAGGGATTATCTATCTTTTAAAACAACAAAAATTCTGGTGTTGTCTGTCCCTTTAATTGTTAGTTTAAACTTAGTTTTTTTAATTTGACAGATTTTTAAATTTAATTTAAGGTAGGGAAATTGTAATTTTAATCTAAAGTTAGGGGGGGCGTTAGGTTTAGGGGTTACTAGTTTAGTTAAGTATATTTCGTTGTGGGGGCCTGCGGTTTAGGGGTTAATAGGTTTATTATAGTGGCGGCTGTGTAGGGCTTAATAACTTTAGTACAGTGGGGGTGATGTGGGCGGACGGCAAATTAGGGGTTAATAATATTTAAATAATGTTTGTGATGCAGGAGGGCGGCGGTTTAGGGGTTAATAACTTTATTGTAGTGGTGACGATGTCGGGGAGCGGTGGAATAGGGGTTAATAAAAAATTTTAGTGGTGGTGATGTCGGGAGCAGATTAGGGGTTAATAAGTTTAATATAGTATTTGCGATGCGGGAGGGCCTCGGTTTAGGGGTTAATAGGTAGTTTATGAGTGTTTAGTGTACTTTGTAGCAGTTTAGTTCTGAGTTTTATTTTACAGATTTGTAGCGTAAAACTCATAACTACTGGTTTTAGATGGCGTTACGGATCTTGTCGTTTTAGGCTGTAACACCGTTTTTTTAGCCAGAACGCAAAACTCATAATACCAACGCTATGGGAATCCCATGAAAAAATGTAATTTTTAAGAGTGCGGTACTGATGTTGCGTTACAGGCTAAAAGGCTTGCGGTACACCTATACCGACAAGACTTGTAATGGCTGCGTTAGGGAAAATGATGCGTTATGGCCCATAATGCTGCTATTTGAGTCATAACGCTCAACCCGTAATCTAGCTGTTAGTTAGTGAACGAATTTCAGACAAAATCAGTTTATTTGTTAAACGACCAACAACAGCATTTTGTACACATCTACTTTATTTTCATCTTGAATGTTTTTTCATTTAATTTTCTGTGGTTTCCCAACTCAAGTGTTGCTGTTTTAATGTCCAATTAAATTTGTGATAGAACTTCAGATTCTCTTGCATTTTGGTAAACATGTAGATAATGATACAAATAAGACTTGTCTCAGTTTTTTTTTGCAGAGGTTTGCACTTACACACAGATGCAAAATATATGGAAAGTAACTGAAGCAGTATAGATAATTAACATTTTTTAACAATGCAAACAATTATTTAGAAAATAAATGAATATTCTGATGATTGTATTTTAGTAGTCTTAAGTTTTCACTGTTTAAAAATTTGATTGCAACAATATTTGTAACTTTTTATTAAATCAGGGAAGATTATATTTTTATAAAATCAGAATGGGTGTGAAGAGTCAAAAATGCCATTTGAAACAGTAAAAAATTGATTTTCAACTTGTCAATGCAATTGAATTAAATAAATCCACAAATAATGGGCTGTGCAAAAATGTGCAAAAATGTTCAAGATGGATTGGAATACCAGCGAGGGTTTTTTATTTATAATATCTGAAAGGTGAAAAAGTGTTGAAAAACAAATTATTACCCATGCTAAGAACCTCTTCACATAGTGGGCTAGATTACAAGTGAAGAGCAATCAGTAGCCAGTGTGCATTATGTTTTGCACAACATTGCACAATCTGGTATTAGAAGTGAATGGTTAACTATTTTAACCAAAGAATATTAACGTGACTAAATGTTTTTTTAGCATACCTTTTAATAATTAGTACAGGGAATGCTCATGTTACAAGTAGTGAGTTAATTGTTGGGCTTTTGCGCAATCAAAAACACTACTAGAAAATGTAGCTCTTTTTAAGACCTGAAGGGGATAAAGATTTCCACTATTTATTTACCATCAGCTTAGTCTTCGAACGATATCCAACATGAATTTATATCTATACCTAATTATTTAAATCTATCATGTGAAAACATACTATATTTCAAAATAATTATTTAGTAAACTCATATCTTTTTCAGTAAGTATTAACAATATATTCTTTTTTATATATATAAGTAAAATAATGAAACAAGCATTCCCTTTTTTCAGGTTGTGTGTCTGTACCAAACACTAGGCAACCCACTCAGTAAACTAACAAGTCTGAACAGCATGCACTCTCATTTTATTATGGTGGACGATGGCACTGTTGGAAAGTATGGTAATGAAATGAAACTTAGGAGGAATCTGGAAGAATACATATCGCTCCAGAAAATACACACCAGTATGTATGAATAAATACCACTGACCTGAGAAAAAACACACACAACTGCACTCAACAAAATACTGTTGAATAGGCCTATGGCTTCTATAATCTTATAGACTATAAGTATTTGGCTCAACGTCCTTTATAGTATAATCCTGTTGAAATGTAATCTATTTCATAGACATGTTAAGTATCATACTTTCCTATTGACAAAATAATATTTACAGATTGTACTTTTTTTCATTATTACAACAAATACTTAATGGGGTTGATCATAATCGTTTACAAAACTTTTGGCTAGATTACGAGTTGTGCATTAGGGTACAAAAGCAGCGTTAAGAGGTCCTAACGCTGCTTTTTTATGCCCGCTGGTATTACGAGTCTTGCAGGTTTAGGGTCACCGCACACTTCTTTGACCTTACCGCAAAACGACTTACGTAAACTTCGTGAGGTCTTTTTTCTATGGGACTTCCATAACGCCAGTATTACGAGTGTGTCCTGGGAGGCCAAAAAATGAGCGGTACACCCTACCCTGTCAAGAGTCCTAACGCATTTAAAAGTCAGTAGTTATGAGTTTTATGGTACAACACCGTAGCATATAACTCATAACTAAAGTGCTAAAAAGTACACTAACACCCATAAACTACCTATTAACCCCTAATCCGAGGCCCTCTCGCATCACAAATACTAAAATACATTTTTTTAATCCCTAATCTGCCGCTCCGGACACCGCCGCCACCTACATTATATTTATGAACCCCTAATCTGCTGCCCCCAACATCGCAGACACCTACATACTATTTATTAACCCCTAATCTGCCGCCCCCAATGTCGCCGCCACCTACCTACATTTATTAACCCCTAATCTGCCGCCCCCAACGTCGCCGCCACTATATTAAAGTTATTAACCCCTATACCTAAGTCTAACCCTAACCCTAACACCCCCTAACTTAAATATAATTACTATAAATCTAAATAAATATTACTATCATTAACTAAATAATTCCTATTTAAAACTAAATACTTACCTATAAAATAAACCCTAAGCTAGCTACAATATAACTATTAGTTACATTGTATCTAGCTTAGGGTTTTTTATTTTACAGGCAAGTTTGTATTTATTTTAACTAGGTAGAATAGTTATTAAATAGTTATTAACTTTTTAATAACTACCTAGCTACAATAAATACAAAAGTACCTGTAAAATAAAACCTAACCTAAGTTACACTAACACCTGACACTACACTATAATTAAATAAATTAACTAAATTAAATACAATTACCTAAATTAAATTAAATTAGCTAAAGTATATAAAAACCCCCCACTAAATTACAGAAAATAATAAACAAATTACAGATATTTAAACTAATTACACCTAATCTAATAGCCCCATTAAAATAAAAAAAGCTCCCCCCCCCCCAAAAAAAAAACTAGCCTAAACTAAACTACCAATAGCCCTTAAAATGGCCTTTTGTGGCGCATTGCCCCAAAGTAATCAGCTCTTTTACCTGTAAAAAAAATACAAACAACCCCCCCAACAGTAAAACCCACCACCCACACAACCAACCCCCCAAATAAAATACTATCTAAAAAAACCTAAGCTCCCCATTGCCCTGAAAAGGGCATTTGGATGAGCATTGCCCTTAAAAGGGCAGTTAGCTCTTTAGCAGGCCCAAAGTCCCTAACCTAAAAATAAAACCCACCCAATATACCCTTAAAAAACCTAACACTAACCCCCTGAAGATCGACATACCAGGAGACGTCTTCATCCAAGCCGGGCCTAAGTCCTCAACGAAGCCGGGAGAAGTCATCCTCCAGACGGGCAGAAGTCTTCATCCAGATGGCATCTTCTATCCATCAGGCGCGGAGCGGGTCCATCTTCATGACATCCGACGCGGAGCATCCTCTTCATCCAATGACTAAAGCTGAATGAAGGTACCTTTAAGGGACGTCATCCAAGCTGGAGTCCCTTAGATTCCGATTGGCTGAAAGAATTCTATCAGCCAATTGGAATTAAGGTAGAAAAAATCCTATTGGCTGATGCCAATTTCAATCCTATTTGCTGATCCAATCAGCCAGTAGGATTGAGCTCGCATTCTATTGGCTGTTCCAATCAGAATCTAAGGGACGCCATCTTGGATGACGTCACTTAAAGGTACCTTCTTTCAGCTTTAGTCTTCGGATGAAGAGGATGCTCCGCGTCGGATGTCTTGAAGATGGACCCTCTCAGCGCCGGATGGATGAATATAGAAGATGCCGTCTGGATGAAGACTTCTGCCCGTCTGGAGGACCACTTTGCCCGGCTTGGATGAAGACTTCTCCCGGCTTCGTTGAGCACTTCGGCCCGACTTGGATGAAGACGTCTCCCGGTAAGTCGATATTCAGGGGGTTAGTGTTAGGTTTTTTTAAGGGTGTATTGGGTGGGTTTTATTTTTAGGTTACGGACTTTGGGCCTGCAAAAGAGCTAACTGCCCTTTTAAGGGCAATGCCCATCCAAATGCCCTTTTCAGGGCAATGGGGATCTTAGATTTTTTTAGATAGTATTTTATTTGGGGGGTTGGTTGTGTTGGTGGTGTGTTTTACTGTTGGGGGGTTGTTTGTATTTTCTTTTTACAGGTAAAAGAGCTGATTACTTTGGGGCAATGTCCCGCAAAAGGCCCTTTAAAGGGCTATTGGTAGTTTAGTTTAGGCTAGGTTTTTTTTTTATTTTGAGGGGGGCTTTTTTTTATTTTAATAGGGCTATTAGATTAGGTGTAATTAGTTTAAATATCTGTAATTTGTTTATTATTTTCTGTAATTTAGTGGGGTTTTTTGTACTTTAGCTAATTTAAGTAATTGTATTTAATTTAGTTAATTTATTTAATTATAGTGTAGTGTTAGTTGTTAGTGTAACTTAGGTTAGGTTTTATTTTACAGGTACTTTTGTATTTATTTTAGCTAGGTAGTTATTAAATAGCTAATAACTATTTAATAACTATTCTACCTAGTTAAAATAAATACAAACTTGCCTGTAAAATAAAAATAAACCCTAAGATAGCTACAATGTAACTATTAGTTATATTGTAGCTTGCTTAGGGTTTATTTTATAGGTAAGTATTTAGTTTTAAATAGGAATTATTTAGTTAATGATAATAATATTTATTTAGATTTATTGTAATTATATTTAAGTTAGGGGGTGTTAGGGTTAGACTTAGGTTTAGGGGTTAATAACTTTAATATAGTGGCGGCGACGTTGGGGCGGCCGATTAGGGGTTAATAAATTTAGGTAGGTTGCTGCGATATTGGGGGCGGCAGTTTAGGGGTTAATAAATAGTATGTAGGTATCAGCGATGTTGTGGGCAGCAGATTAGGGGTTAATAAGAATAATGTAGGTGTCAGCAATGTCGGGGGCAGCAGATTAGGGGTTAATAAGTGGAAGATTATGGGTGTTTAGACTCAGGGTTCATGTTAGGGTGTTAGATGTAGACATAACTTTTGTTTCCCCATAGGAATCAATGGGGCTGCGTTAGTGAGTTTTACGCTGCTTTTTTGAGGTGTTAGACTTTTTCTCAGCCGGCTCTCCCCGTTGATTCCTATGGGGAAATCCTGCACGAGCACGTACGACCAGCTTACCGCTGACTTAAGCAGCACTGGTATTGGAGTGCGGTAATGAGCAAAATTTTGCTCAATGCTCACTTCTTGTCTTTTAACGACGGGTTTCTGAAAACTCGTAATACCAGCGCTGCAGGTAAGTGAGTGGTGAGACAAAACTGATTGTTAGCACTGCATAGCCTGTAACGCAAAACTCGTTATCTGGGCCTTTGTAAATGATTTGTCCACAAAAATCGGTGTAGACTTTAAAGGTAATTTTCTGTAGAAAAACATTAGATACATTTTCTAAAGGATTGTAATGAACTCTAATATTAGGAATAAGCAAATATTTTCTCACATTCATTGAAAATAACAAACGCTGGTTGCATTAATTGTTGAATGTCAGAAGTTTGCCCAGTATTTGTTTTCCAAAAATATTAAAAATTGTAAACGCACAGAACTCTGCTTCCAATTGTTATTCTTAAAGACTCCAATGTTAGTCTGTTGTAAACAATATTCAAATTGAACATTAAACTCTAAAATTCAGATGTTACTTTCAGTATTTGAATTTTAACTTTCAATCTTCAAATATTAAAAATAATTTATAGAAATAGTCAGAATAGCAGAAAAAATGTCAAGGGGAATATTTGTTTTATAATTTAAATGGAAAAAAATCCAACATTTGCACAACCATTATTAATTTTATTTTTGTAACATAATTTTTTAATGAATGCAGCTATGTGTTGACTTGCATGGTTCTCTTATAGGAATGGGGCAAGGAGTACCAGTAGTTGGGCTGATTGTTGAAGGTGGTCCCAATGTGATCTTGATGGTATGGGAGTATGTTAGGAGCACTCCGCCTGTTCCAGTTGTGGTATGTGAAGGAACCGGAAGAGCTGCTGATATCCTGGCATTTACCCACAAGCGCACAGCAGATAAAGGGTAACTATTGTGTCTCAACATTTCTTAAAGTATTCAACTATACTAAAAAAAAGTTCCTGTGCCAAATCAAAACTGCTTATTTGCTATGCTTGTAGAGGCTCATCTTTGTCTAACAATACAGCTGTGGAAGGTGTTGACACCATGCTGCAAGCTCTGGCTACTTCAGTATCAGTTGTGCACAACAATTTTAACATGTGTACTTGACTTTAGTATGATACTAAGAATAACATGTGCACTTGACTTTAGTATGATACTAAGAATAACATGTGTACTTGACTTTAGTATGATACTAAGAATAACATGTGTACTTGACTTTAGTATGATACTAAGAATAACGTGTACTTGACTTTAGTCTGATACTAAGAATAACATGTGTACTTGACTTTAGTCTGATACTAAGAATAACATGTGTACTTGACTTAGTATGATACTAAGAATAACATGTGTACTTGACTTTAGTATGATACTAAGAATAACATGTGCACTTGACTTTAGTATGATACTAAGAATAACATGTGTACTTGACTTTAGTATGATACTAAGAATAACATGTGCACTTGACTTTAGTCTGATACTAAGAATAACATGTGTACTTGACTTTAGTATGATACTAAGAATAACATGTATATTTTTTAATAAAGTGATATATTTTACACGCTTTACACTGTGTGCAGAATTATTAGGCAAATGAGTATTTTGACCACATCATCCTCTTTATGCATGTTGTCTTACTCCAAGATGTATAGGCTCGAAAGCCAATTAACCAATTAAGCATATTAGGTGATGTGCATCTCTGTAATGAGAAGGGGTGTGGTCTAATGACATCAACACCCTATATCAGGTGTGCATAATTATTAGGCAACTTCCTTTCCTTTGGCAAAATGGGTCAAAAGAAGGACTTGACAGGCTCAGAAAAGTCAAAAATAGTGAGATATCTTGCAGAGGGATACAGCACTCTTAAAATTGCAAAGCTTCTGAAGCGTGATCATCGAACAATCAAGCGTTTCATTCAAAATAGTCAACAGGGTCGCAAAAAGCGTGTGGAAAAACCAAGGCGCAAAATAACTGCCCATGAACTGAGAAAAGTCAAGCGTGCAGCTGCCAAGATGCCACTTGCCACCAGTTTGGCCATATTTCAGAGCTACAACATCACTGGAGTGCCCAAAAGCACAAGGTGTGCAATACTTAGAGACATGGCCAAGGTAAGAAAGGCTGAAAGACGACCACCACTGAACAAGACACACAAGCTGAAACGTCAAGACTGGGCCAAGAAATATCTCAAGACTGATTTTTCTAAGGTTTTATGGACTGATGAAATGAGAGTGAGTCTTGATGGGCAAGATGGATGGGCCCGTGGCTGGATTGGTAAAGGGCAGAGAGCTCCAGTCCGACTCAGACGCCAGCAAGGTGGAGGTGGAGTACTGGTTTGGGCTGGTATCATCAAAGATGAGCTTGTGGGGCCTTTTCGGGTTGAGGATGGAGTCAAGCTCAACTCCCAGTCCTACTGCCAGTTTCTGGAAGACATCTTCTTCAAGCAGTGGTACAGGAAGAAGTCTGCATCCTTCAAGAAAAACATGATTTTCATGCAGGACAATGCTCCATCACATGCGTCCAAGTACTCCACAGCGTGGCTGGCAAGAAAGGGTATAAAAGAAGAAAATCTAATGACATGGCCTCCTTGTTCACCTGATCTGAACCCCATTGAGAACCTGTGGTCCATCATCAAATGTGAGATTTACAAGGAGGGAAAACAGTACACCTCTCTGAACAGTGTCTGGGAGGCTGTGGTTGCTGCTGCACGCAATGTTGATGGTGAACAGATCAAAACACTGACAGAATCCATGGATGGCAGGCTTTTGAGTGTCCTTGCAAAGAAAGGTGGCTATATTGGTCACTGATTTGTTTTTGTTTTGTTTTTGAATGTCAGAAATGTATATTTGTGAATGTTGAGATGTTATATTGGTTTCACTGGTAAAAATAAATAATTGAAATGGGTATATATTTGTTTTTTGTTAAGTTGCCTAATAATTATGCACAGTAATAGTCACCTGCATACACAGATATCCCCCTAAAATAGCTATAACTAAAAACAAACTAAAAACTACTTCCAAAACTATTCAGCTTTGATATTAATGAGTTTTTTTGGGTTCATTGAGAACATGGTTGTTGTTCAATAATAAAATTAATCCTCAAAAATACAACTTGCCTAAAAATTCTGCACTCCCTGTATATCTGCTATTTAAATATTTCAAGAAAAATATGCATATTTTGAAGAGTTATAATGTATGAGCAGTTAGTAATACCATAGAAGACCACTTATAGCACATTGATTGTGCCAATACATGTATTTTCCAGGGAGATTCCACCACAATTGAAGGAGGAAATCTTACAAATGATCCAGAAAACATTTAACCTTGGCTACAGACAAGCTAATCACATCTTCTGTATTCTGATGGAATGTATGGAGCGGCGGGAATCTGTGAGTAATGTCAACATAACATGAACAAATAAAGTTTATCTGCAGTTGTGATGTAAAATTCAGTGTTAGATTCTATTCCAGTTGAAAGCTTTTATAGTCTTTAATTAGCTAGAATTTGAGAAAATTATATCATCTGAACCACAGATTACTGCAGTTTTTATTTAATTAATACCAGAGTTTGTTTACACTCAAATATGAAAAATCCAGTCTTCAAATAATGGGAATTTGAAAGAAACCATGTGCTCCACCTCAAGCCCAGCTTGCAAACACAGCTGGAATTCAGAGTGTGCCTATGAGTTTCTGTTTTTTTTTTTTTTCCCCTTCTTAATACAGGGAGATTCCGCAGCTGCATTCCTTACTTGTGGGAAATACTGAACCTGGCCTCCAGGAGGATGCAAAGACACCCCAGCCAAAGGCTTAATTACCTCCCCCACTTCCCTCATCCCCCATTCATTCTTTATATTTTGTCACAGGAGGTTGGCAGAGAAGTGTCAGAAGATTTTGGAGTAGTTTCTTAGGAAGGGTATCTACCCTTCAAAATGGGACTGGAGTTTTAAGTAGTCTTGTCAGCCTCTCAGTAAGAGCATTGATGAATGTTACAGTCTGGAGATGCAGGGAGAGTCTTTCTGTGAATTCATCCAGACTCATATTAACAGCTCCTAAGCAATCAGTGTTGACGAGATTCACTGCCTGCTTTTCATCACTCAAGTCCATGCCAGAAGCGATCTACAGTCTGTCAAACTTGAAGGACCGTGTTTCTGTTCCACAGAATAGATTCCGGTAAGATCGTTTTATTTTTTAATCAGAAAGTTAACGCCAGAAGACAGGGTCACAGTGGGACTCCTTTATCTTTATGGAATTAAGGGTTAATATCTCCTGAGGGGGATTGTTGAACAGTTGGGGGGGGGGGGGTAATCATATTTGCTTTAT
This sequence comes from Bombina bombina, assembly GCF_027579735.1. Taxonomy (NCBI): domain Eukaryota; kingdom Metazoa; phylum Chordata; class Amphibia; order Anura; family Bombinatoridae; genus Bombina; species Bombina bombina. The sequence continues at coordinate 589,633,007 of NC_069500.1, forward strand.
GTGATTTCTGCTGCTTTATATGTGTGAGATGTTTTGGGCTCGTAGGCTGATATGGAACGTACAGGTGGCCTTTTGAATGAGAGTTGCGCAGTTTTATTAAGTCATCCGATCCTACACATGCAGCTTCCCCTTGCATCGCTAATCCTCCACCTGGAGGGGGCCATTTTCCACCAGATGTTATGGCCCAGTTCCGTATGGTGATGTCTGCGGCCCTAGTCGCTTTGCCTCATACTGCTACGTGCAAATGAAGGGTTAATCCATGCACTCCTGCCCAGGAAGCATCATGTAAATTGATGAGAATGCAGTTCTCTCTGAGGCTTTAGAGTACGGACCTTCTTTCACAGATTCTAGCCCAAAACTAGGGTATCAGGATTTTTTCTGTTCAGGCCTTGATTCGCTCTGACATATATGACTTCTGAGTCTAATCTTTCCTTTTGAATGGAGAGAGATTTAATTTGGTTCCACTATTCTGCGGTTTTCACCATTGGATGAGAAAGCGAATCTGAGAGATTATTTTTTTCTTGTTATTTTTGGTGCGGTTAAGACCCAGCATCAGCGATCTCCACTAAGCCTTAGCTATCCAAGAGTTTTTGGAAACTGACTCAGTCCTGGCATAAGTCCAAGCAGCGGCCCGCCTAACCTGACTTTCCCTCTTTTCGGACGCTTGATTCAGGAGGTTATAGCTAGGCTTCAAATCCTCAGCCTTCCAGGGCAGTTTTCCTTCTCTTGATACTGTCTTTCAGACAGAGAGAGGGAAGCCTTTCAGGGTTTTGTTCTCCTTTGGAGTCACTGTCCCAGTGCCTATCACAGATAGAGGTTTGGGAGATTGCTCAACACGTTTTTTTTATTTTGTTTCATGGTTCCAGAGAGGAAGGGAACTTCTGACCTATTTGGGCCCTAAAGTACTTAAGCAACCTTATCATGTCTCCTCATTGGGTAACTATAAAGGTTCACTCTACCCTTGGTACGGGAGGAGTAGGACCTCTGTTGAGGAAGGATATCATACTGCTTCTTTCCTCTTCAGGGAACATTTCAGGCTCCTAAGGTTGTCTTTTTCTGGACCAGCACTTCCAGTGCATTGATCTTGTAGTTTTGGTCTTGATACTGCTTCTAGAGCCTTGAAGGAATCTAGGGTTCCTTTTGGCAGTGGCCAGAGTCCAGATCTAACGGTAGCTTCCCTTGTCTTGACGTTTCAGGTTGAATTGCCATCGTCTCATCTGATATAAGTCCTTTAGGGATTTCATCTGTCTCCCTCAATCAGCGATGGAAGAATACTTAGACCAGAGTTCTCTGGTGTAGGCACCAGGGTGGATCCTTGATACTAATTTAGTCTTCATAAGACAGGAAGACATGCCTATTGAACTTGTAAAATTATGAGTTTGCTTCTTCAGGTCGTGCCCTTCAGGTCTCCTTCAGGTCATTGCTGGCTCTGTGTTAGGTGATGATGATCTGTCACGGGGTCCATCTGAATTTCATGCCTTTTGCCAAGTCTCGGTGAGGCTCAGTGTCGAGGAGGCAGCTGAGTGGCGCTATTTCGAATCTGTGGAATCATTCTCTGGTGTCTTTGTCCAGATCTCCTCTTTCTTAAGTCACCTGCGGCGGTTTTGACTACGGTCGCAAGTCCATCTGGGTAGTGAGGGCATGCCTCAGGACGTTTCCTCCTGATTATCTTTTGGATCTTCAGGCAATCTCTTTGCTCTCAGGGTTTAGTCTACTGGGTTTGCCCCATGTATAGATTCTAGACAGTCGTACTCTCGGTGGCTTAGATCTCCACTGAAAAATGAGAGAATCCCTATAGACAGTAGTATCTCGGGTTTGGTTGTGGGCGGAGGCCCACTACTGCTCACTGTCAGCGATCCACTCTCCGGGTGTGGTCATCTGGGTTGGATGTTCTCTAAGTCTTTTCCTTCAATTGGGGATAAGGATTTCATTTGAGGGGTTTTCGGATATTTGTATTTGATAGGGGACGCCGGATGGGAATCTCAGGACATCCTGTCTCTATACCAAGTTACCCACAGATGGGTTATGGCTCAGGGATTCTCATGCGGAGCTAATGGATGCTTTAGCTGTGCCTTGGAGGTTCAATACAATTCTTCCTCTTCTGCCATATCACTCTTTCCTCAAGTGGTGGCTCGAACCTATCAGGAGCAGGCATCAGGGATGCTGATTGCTCCATTGCAGCCGCGAAGTTGGGGTCGTGATTTAGTGGGGATGTCGTCTTCGCCTCCAGGATGGTTAACTTTGCTTATTCAAATGTTTTTCCTTGAGGCGGACTGCGAGTTGTCAATTGGTCCTAGCCAAGAGAGGATTTTTCTGAGAGGTTTTGAGCCTCTCCTTCAAGTGCGTAAGCTGGTCCCTCATCATCTATCTCTTAGTGGGGAGGACCCTTTCTGGTGTAAGGAGTGCGGTTCATCCTGGCATACTATTCAAGTTTGCCAGATCTCTTTCCTTCCTCCAGGACTTCAATCGGGAACTTGTGGTCCATTTCTTATGTCCTATTCCTTCTTCTCGAAGGAAAGTTTACTACAGAGTATGGAGTCGTGCCTTGAAAATTCTATCAGATGTTCTCTGTTTGTTATCTTTAGTTGAGGAGTGTCATCCGCTTGGCATATGAGACAGTGGGACACAAGCCTCCTCAGAGGATTACGGCTCATTCTATGGGAGCAGTGGCATTCTATTGGGTCTCTAAGATGAGGCCTGTGGATCAGATTGCTAGGGCGGCTGCTTGGTCCTCCTTACATTTTTTTCCCTAAATTTCTAATGTAATTTTGCTTCTGTTGAAGCAGCTTTCGGGAGAAAGGGTTTTGCAGGCTGTGGTGCCTTCAGATGGGGGCCGCCTCTCCTTTTTGCCCTCCCGTTAGCATTCAGTGTCCTCTAGAGCAGTGATTTTTAACCTTTTTTTTGCCGTGGCACACTTTTTTACATTAAAAAATCCTGTGGCACACCACCATCCCAAAATTTAAAAAAAATAACACATTGTAGCCTAATACAGCATATATATATATACACATACACACAAACACACACATACTGTATGTATTGTGCTGTTATGCCATGCCTCCTACAAACTACCCCTGCACTGGGAGTAAAAAACAAGCAAAGTTTAAAAAATATGTCACACTGTTGTCAGTCTGCCGTGGCACACCTGAGCATCTCTCACGGCACACTAGTGTGCCACGGCACACTGGTTGAAAAACACTGCTCTAGAGCTTGGGTATAATTTCCCACAAGTAAGGAATGCAGCTCTCCCTGTATTAAGAAGGAAAACATAAATTATGCTTACCAGATAATTAGGCAGCCCTAAATTTTAATGTGTTCTTCTAACACCTTTTTCACCCTGATATTTCTCCTACTGTTCCTTGTTCCCTCGGCAGAATGACTGGGGGATGAGGGATGTGAGGGAGGTATTTAAGCCTTTGGCTGGGGCGTCTTTGCCTCCTCCTGGTGGCCAGGTTCAGTATTTTCCACAAGTAAGGAATTCAGCTGTGGACTTTCCCTGTACAGAATGAAAGAAAATAATTTATGTTTTTGTTGCTATTTTTTTTTTTAAGACATTTATAATAAACAGAAAGATTCCTAACTCATTTGACACCACTAATTGTCTGTGTAGAATCTAGGCACACAAACCCTTATGCTAACTAAGCTGTGAATAATTAGATGCTTTTTTATAGGTGAAAATGGTTCACATATGATCTCTCTGTGCAAATGGCCTTTTTTATTTGTATTTTTGTATTTAAACTGCAAATAAAAATTCAGAACAAGTCGAACATCTCTGCATAGCCTATTGTAAAATCCAAGTTTTTTTTTTTAAGAGAAAAATCAGAGTAGGCTTTCTATAATGTTAACACTTTTATGTTTATAATCTAACTGACCTGATTTTCAACATCATATGACCATTTCAGATTTTTTTTAAAAACTGATTCCCACCAATAGTTAAGATACGAAGACTATAACTATGCATGTGCCTAAAAAAATATTATTTGTAATTTACTATGGTTTAACAAAACTGATACACTGTAAAGAGATTTAAAGGGACAGTCTAGTCAAAAATAAACTTTCACGATTCAGATAGAGCAGGCAATTTTTAGCAACTTTCCAATTTACTCCTATTATCAAATTTGCTTCGATCTCTTGGTATCTTTATTTGAAAAAGCAAGAATGTAAGCTTTATTGTTCAGTCATGCACATCGTTATTAATTGTATATTCTGTGTCTCATCACAGATTACCATATTTGATGCAGACTCTGAAGAACAACACGATATTGATTTAGCAATCTTGACAGCTCTTCTGAAAGGTAAACAGTATATGTGTTTGTGTCGATAGACAAACAGATGAATAGAGATATTTCTATTTTTTTTGTTTTGGTTGTTGACAAACATACAAATATGTATTAATTGTATTATCACAGGAACTAACATGTCTGTATCAGACCAGCTGAGTTTGGCACTAACCTGGAATAGAGTGGACATTGCTAAAAAACACATTCTTGTTTATGGACAACATTGGAAGGTATTTATTATATAAAATGTATTAAATATACACAACTGCTTATAAGAATGACACATCTGTTAACAAACAGAAAATAGAAGTTAAATTATTTTGTGCAGTGTATTGTTTAAAACTGAAAGGGATATAAAAGTTATTTTGTGCCTTTGTTGTAGAGTGTATTTTAATATGTAGTAATTTTTTTTTTAATTGATGTTTGCCGATAAGTAAACTTTTGTTGTCCTTATGCTTGTTATGCATGAGATAGTCTTCATCTGGCACTTCTGGGGGACTATAAAGGTTGTCCCAGCATGTTTGCAACTAGACAGTCCCTATAACTCATGCTATGGAGCCAATTTACTAACTGTCGGACGGACATGATCCGCTGTATACGTTGTCGGCATTTAACATTGCACAAGCAGTTCTGGTGAAGATTTTAAAGAATTTTCGAATTAACTTCTATATTGTTACATTATTTTTTCTTGGTATTGCTTTGTTGTCCTTATGCAGGGAAGAAAGCTCTGGAGCGTGCACATGTTTAGAGCACTATATGGCAGAAGTTTTGCAAGAATGTTATACATTAGAAAGAACACTAGGTGGCACCAAACTTTCCTGCCATGTAGTGCCCCACACATGTGAATGCTACCTATCTAGATAGCTCATCAACAAAGAGTAACATGAGAACAGAGCAAATTTGATAATAGAAGTAAAATGAAAATCTTTTAAAATTGTATGCTCTGTCTGAATCATGAAAACCATTTGTTTGGTTTTATGTTCCTTTAAGGACTGATGTAGCCACACTGCATATAGCTAACTCTCTACAGTACCTTCTGTTTAACTGAGTATAAAGTAAGAATATATGTTCTTTCTTAAACATCAATGTTTTTCAGTTCCACACTAACTAAGCTTGATCAAAATATACTTCCATAAAAGGTATACACCTTACACACACAAATGTTCAAATACCTTGGAAATTGTCTATGGTAATTCTGCATATATGAATATATTAGACATTATCTTTAAAACCAACAAAAGAGTGCTACATTGTATCTAGACAGTAAATACTGAGCTTCAGATCATGTCATGCTATGTTTATAGTAGTAAATACTTTAACTTAGTATCTGGTTTGTACTTGTTATGGTTTACACCTGACCAAGTATGTGTCAGCTCTTATTTTCCACATGAGTACACAGCCAACAAAATTCCCAGTATCTCGAGGACTCGAGTAAAAGACATCTTTATAGTTTCCTTTTAAAAACACATTATTCAGGGCAACAACACTTTCTAATCAGACTCATATCATGCCCAGAGGCATCAGAGTTAATTTTTTTCAGATGTGCTTACTGTTTACTTTCTTAACAGATATCTGTTATATTACAATATAAAATGTAAACGTAGAAAGCTTTATTTTTGCTATATTCTCATTACAAATATAAATAAATCAATACATTAGAAATTTCATAGAAATTCAATTTTTTTTACAAGAAAATAAAAACTAGATCTATAATTTGTATTTATATATATATGTCAGTTTGTGAAGCAGTGTGTTATTACTCATATATATTCTTTGTGCGCTAAGTAGCCATCAACCCTTGTTTTATCCAGCACTTACATGAGCTCTAAAAACACATTGATCGATCAGACAACACAGTGTACCAGACAAATGACAGAAGAATTTTGCTACTAGAAAGAGACTATTTACTATTAAATATAATTGTCTTTCCATAACTATTTCCTTTTAACCCAATTTGTATTTCTTAGTTAACTTGTCTTGGCTCCTAATAGCCAGGCATTACCTTCCAAACACATGATTTCTAGTGTTGTCTCACGCAGTTATATGTTGGCTGGTACACTTCTACTTTGATTCTGATTCCTGATGTAATTGTTTACATATACCTGTCTGCTAGTAACATTAAAGGGACCTGAAACCCAAAAAATTTATTTCATGATTTAGGTAGAACATACAATTTTAAACAACTCTCCAATATACTTCTATTATCTCATTTGTTTCATTCTCTTATCATCTAATTATGACTTTACTGTCCCTTTAATCTGTACTGCTTGCAATGAACTGTCATGGCTACCATTCTTCCTCAGGTTCTTTTCAGTACTAATTTTTGGACTTTGTTGCTATAAGTCTTTCTAACTATCTATCGGCTAGATTTAGAGTTCTGCGTTAGCCGTCAAAAGCAGCGTTAAGGGGTCCTAACGCTGCTTTTGGCCGGCCGCTGGTATTTAGGAGTCAGGCAGGAAAGGGTCTAACGCTCACTTTCAAGACGCGACTTTTCCATACCACAGATCCCCTTACGCCAATTGCGTAACCTATCTTTTCAATGGGATCTTCCTAACGCTGGTATTTAGAGTCTTGGCTGAAGTGAGCTGTAGAGCCTCTACCGAAAAGACTCCAGCCACAGAAAAAAGTCAGTAGTTAAGAGCTTTCTGGGTTAACGCTGGTTTATAAAGCTCTTAACTACTGTGCTCTAAAGTACACTAACACCCATAAACTACTTATGTACCCCTAAATCGAGGCCCCCCACATCACTGCCACTATAATATATTTTTTTAACCCCTAATCTGCCGATCGCACATCGCCGCCACTATAATATATTTTTTTAACCCCTAATCTGCCGATCGCACATCGCCGCCACCTACATTAACCCTATGAACCCCTAATATGCTGCCCCTAACTTCGCCAACACCTACATAATATTTATTAACCCCTAATCTGCCCCCCCCAACGTCACCGCTACCTTACCTACACTTATTAACCCCTAATCTTCCGACCGAACCTCGCCGCCACTCTAGTAAATGTATTAACCCCTAAACCGCCGCACTTCCGCCTCGCAAACCCTATAATAAATAGTATTAACCCCTAATCTGCCCTCCCTAATGTCGCCGCCACCTAACTTCAAGTATTAACCCCTAATCTGCCGACCGGACCTCGCTGCTACTATAATAAATGTATTAACCCCTAAAGCTAAGTCTAACCCTAACACCCTCCTAAGTTAAAAATAATTTTATTCTAACTAAATAAATTAACTCTTATTAAATAAAGTATTCCTATTTAAAGCTAAATACTTACCTGTAAAATAAACCCTAAGATAGCTACAATATAACAAATAATTATATTGTAGCTATTTTAGGATTTATATTTATTTTGCAGGCAACTTTGTATTTATTTTAACTAGGTACAATAGCTATTAAATAGTTATTTACTATTTAATAGCTACCTAGTTAAAATAATTACAAAATTACCTGTAAAATAAATCCTAACCTAAGTTACAATTAAACCTAACACTACACTATCAATAAATTAATTAAATAAATTACCTACAATTACATACAATTAAATAAACTAAACACTAAATTACAAAAAATAAAAAAAAGAATTTTAAGCTAATTACACCTACTCTAAGCCCCCTAATAAAATAACAAAGCCCCCAAAATAAAAAAAAATCCCTACCCTAATCTAAATTTAAAAAGTTAACAGCTCTATTACCTTACCAGCCCTTAAAAGGGCTTTTTGCGGGGCATGCCCCAAGAAATCAGCTCTTTTGTCTGTAAAAAAAAAACACAATACCACCCCCCAACATTACAACCCACCACCCACATACCCCTACTCTAACCCAAACCCCCCTTAAATAAACCTAACACTACCCCCCTGAAGATCTCCCTACCTTGAGTCGTCTTCACCCAACCGGGCACCGATGGACCAAAAGAGGGCATATGGAGCAGCAGAAGTCTTCATCCTATCCGGGCAGAAGAGGACATCCGGACCGGCAGACATCTTCATCCAAGCGGCATCTTCTATCTTCATCCATCCGACGAGGAGCGGCTCCATCTTCAAGACCTCCGGCGCGGAACATCCTTCTTCAACGACGACTACCCGACGAATGAAGGTTCCTTTAAGTGACGTCATCCAAGATGGTGTCCCTCAAATTCCGATTGGCTGATAGGATTCTATCAGCAAATCGGAATTAAGGTAGGAAAAATCTGAATGGCTGATTGAATCAGCCAATCAGATTCAAGTTCAATCGGATTGGCTGATCCAATCAGCCAATCAGATTGAGATCGCATTCTATTGGCTGTTCCGATCAGCCAATAGAATGCGAGCTCAATCTGATTGGCTGATTGGATTAGCCAATCGGATTGAACTTGAATCTGATTGGATGATTCAATCAGCCAATCAGATTTTTCCTACCTTAATTCCGATTGGCTGATAGAATCCTATCAGCCAATCGGAATTCGAGGGAAGCCATCTTGGATGACGTCACTTAAAGGAACCTTCATTCGTCGGGTAGTCGTCGTTGAAAAAGGATGTTCCGCGCCGGAGGTCTTGAAGATGGAGCCGCTCCTCGTCAGATGGATGAAGATAGAAGTTGCCGCTTGGATGAAGATGTCTGCCGGTCCGGATGTCCTCTTCTGCCCGGATAGGATGAAGATTTCTGCCGCTCCGGATGCATTCTTTTGGTCCATCGGTGCCCGGTTGGGTGAAGACGACTCAAGGTAGGGAGATCTTCAGGGGGGTAGTGTTAGGTTTATTTAAGGGGGGTTTGGGTTAGAGTAGGGGTATGTGGGTGGTGGGTTGTAATGTTGGGAGGTGGTATTGTGTTTTTTTACAGGCAAAAGAGCTTACTTCTTTGGGGCATGCCCCGCAAAAAGCCCTTTTAAGGGCTGGTAAGGTAATAGAACTGTTAACTTTTGTAATTTAGATTAGGGTAGGGATATTTTTTTATTTTGGGGGGCTTTGTTATTTTATTAGGGGGATAAGAGTAGGTGTAATTAGCTTAAAATTCTTGTAATCTTTTTTTATTTTTTGTAATTTAGTGGGGTTTTTTTTTGGTAATTTAGTTTAGTTTTTTTAATTGTAGGTACTTGTAGTTAATTAATTTAATTAATTTAATTGTAGCACAGTGTTAGGTTTAATTGTAACTTAGGTTAGGATTTATTTTACAGGTAATTTTGTAATTATTTTAACTAGGTAGCTATTAAATAGTTAATAGCGATTTAATAGCTATTGTACCTAGTTAAAATAAATACAAAGTTGCCTGTAAAATAAATATAAATCCTAAAATAGCTACAATATAATTATTCGTTATATTGTAGCTATATTAGGGTTTATTTTACAGGTAAGTATTTATTATTATTATTATTATTTAGTAAATAATATTTAATTTATTTTGTTAGATTAAAATTATATTTAATTTAGGGGGTGTTAGTTTTAGGGGTTAATACATTTATTATAGTAGCGGCTAGGTCCGGTCGGCAGATTAGGGGTTAATACTTGAAGTTAGGTGGCGGCGATGTTAGGGAGGGCATATTAGGGGTTAATACTATTTATTATAGGGTTTGCGAAGCGGGAGTGCGGCGGTTTAGCGGTTAATAACTTTATTAGAGTGGTGGCGAGGTCCGGTCGTCAGATTAGGGGGTTAATAAATATAATATAGGCGTCGGCGGGGGTTAGGGGCAGCAGATTAGGGGTACATAGGTATAATGTAGGTTGCGGCGGTGTACGGAGCGGCAGATTAGGGGTTAATAATATAATGCAGGTTTCAGCGATAGCGGGGGTGGCAGATTAGGGTTTAATAAGTGTAAGGTTAGGGGTGTTTAGACTCGGGGTTCATGTTAGGGTGTTAGGTGCAGACTTAGAAACTGTTTCCCCATAGGAAACAATGGGGCTGCGTTGGGAGCTTAACGCTGCTTTTTTGCAGGTGTTAGGTTTTTTTTCATCCCAAACTGCCCCATTGTTTCCTATGGGGGAATCGTGCACGAGCACGTTTTGCCAGCTTACCGCTACCGTAAGCAACGCTGGTATTGAGGGTTGAAGTGGCGGTACATTAGGCTCAACGCACCCTTTTTGGAGCCTAACGCAGCCACTCAGACAACTCTAAATACCAGCGTTGTCTTAAGGGTGCGTTGGGAAAAATAGCAGCGTTAGCTACGTGGGTCTTTACCGACAAAACTCTAAATCTAGCCGTATGTGTTCTCGCCAGAGCATCTCAGATGTTAATATATCAGGCCTTAGGAGTAGGTGATACTCAGTGATTTCAGCTTCACTTGCTTGTTGATTGCACTTTGCAACTGCAGGTGTTGTGATACATGTTTATTATCTGGTGCAGGACAGAATGTCTAGTACAATGTATTGGCAGATTATTATTCTCTTATAAATCAGGATCATTTTTAAAGACTTAGGTGACATTAGCAGTGATTGAGCTACTAGTTAAGACAGGGAAATATATATATTTTTATATAGAAGTAGATCTGTATTTAATTAAAGAAATAGTGTACTTACATTAACCCCTTAATGACCAAGTACGTGCCACGAACGTCCTACAAAAAGTGTCAGTTAATGACCAAGGACGTGCCTGGCACGTCCTCTGGGGTTTCAAGCTCTGGAAGCGATTGTGATCGCTTCCAGACACTTTCAGGGTATTGCAGTGATGCCTCAAAATTGAGGCATCACTGCAATACCCTTTTTACCCACCAATGCAGAGAGGGCCATTCTGTAGCCCTCTCTGCATCAGCCAGCCATGGTGACGATCGTTGGTGGGTGGGAGCCATGGCAGGGAGGCGGGTGGGCGGCCCATCGCTGGAGCAGTTCTGGCAGCTGTTCCCGGAGGTAGGTGGGAGCGCACGAGGGGGGCGGGCGCGAGCGAGCAACTGACCACTTTACACATACTGTAATGATAATCGAAGGCGTGAGAGGAAGAGGGAGGAGTGGAAATAATTGTTGGGAATGGGATCAGGGAGGGAGAGGGTGGTAGGATATTGAAGGGGGGGCAGCTACACTATGGAAAACAAGGGGTTATAAAAAAAAAAATAAAAAAAATATGCACATTTGTTTACAAACTCGGTACTGGCAGACAGCTGCCAGTACCTAAGATGGCCACAAATATGAAGGGGGGGAGCTTAAGATAGCTGTTTGGGGGGATTGTGGAGGTTGGGGGTTAGAGGGAACCTACACTGCAGAAACTATTTATATATAATTAAAAAAAAGATAAAAAAAAAGTTTTTTAAAAAAAGGCTTTTATTTTAGTACTGGCAGATTTTATGCCCGTACTTAAGATGGTGGTGACAATTGTGGGGTGAGGGAGGGAAGAGAGCTGTTTGAGAGGGGTCAGGGAGGGATCAGGGGATGGGATGTGTCAGGTGGGAGGCTGATCTCTACACTTAAGCTAAAATGAAAAGTTAGTAAAAAAAGTTAACCATTTTTTTTATTTGATCACATTTGGCAGGGAAATGGTGGCATGAAATATACCAAAATTGACCTAGATCAATACTTTGGGTTGTCTACTACACTAAAGCTAAAATTAACCCTACAAGCTACCCAATTAAATCCTTCACTGATGGGCATAATACAAGTGTGGTGCGCAGCGGCATTTAGCGGTCTTCTAATTACCAAAAAGTAATGCCAAAGCCATAAATGTCTGCTATTTCTGAACAAAGGAGATCCCAAATAAGCATTTACAACCATTTGTGCCATAATTGCACAAGCTGTTTGTAAATAATTTAAGTGAGAAAGTTTGTGAAAAAGTTAACAATTTTTTTAAATTGATCATATTTGGCGGTGAAATGGGGGCATGAAATATACCAAACTGGATCTTGATTAATACTTTGGGTTGTTTAGTAAAATTAATATATACATGTGAAGGGTTATTCAGGGATTACTGACAGATAACAGTGTTACAATGTAACTATCGCTACTTGTATTTATTGCCCTATAACTTGCAAAAAAAGCAAAAAAACATGTTAACATTGGGTATTTCTAAATTCAGGACAAAATTTAGAATCTATTTAGCATTGGTGTTTTTTGGTGGTTGTAGATGTGTTTTAGAATTTGGGGATCAAAGTTAGAAAAAGTGTGTTTTTTTCCATGTTTTCATCATATTTTATATTTGTTTTATAGTAAATTATAAGATATGATTAAAATAATGGTATCTTTAGAAAGTCAATTTAATGTCGAGAAAAACAGTATATAATATGTGAGGGTACAGTAAATGAGTAAGAGGGAAATTACAGCTAAACACAAACACAGCAGAAATGTAAAAGTCCTGGTCCCACACTGTAAGAAAATTGAAAAGCGCTGTGGTCACTAAGGGGTTAAAAGTGTATCTTTATTTTGAGTTTGCTTTCTTTTTAAAATATTTTTTGATGAATTACATGCATTGTAGCTCATTGACCAATGAAGAATACAAAACTAAACCCAGAGTGGTTATCCATTTAACTATTTCTTTTTTTAAATGAAGATTAAACATCTCTTGCTTTTGTGTAAAAGCATTTTTTTGTCCCACACTCCCTAGAGAAGCCAAAAAAAGCAAAATCTGTGACTTAGGTTTCCAAGCTGCTGCAAATTACCCAAACCAGCTATTTGGCTAACAGCTTTTGCAGGTTACAAATTTAACTTTTGGTTTTCTGGGGATAATAGGACAAGAGTAATTTTGTCAAAAAGAGAGGCAGCATGAGAAGCAGTAGGAAATGATTATGTACATAATCTATATTCAATTGAAATTATGAAATTTTTATTGTCCAATTTTTTCTAAGATTTTGATAAAATATATAGAAATCTCTTGAATACTTAAATTTTATTTACCTCTAAATGCTTTAAACTATGCTAATGCTTTTAATATTGTATTATTTTGACTGCACATGTACATAGTATATAAACTAGTCTTCCCGTTCCTTATTAAAGGTTGGCTCTTTGGAGCAAGCAATGCAAGATGCATTAGTTATGGACCGTGTGGACTTTGTCAAGTTGTTAATTGAATACGGTGTAAATATGCACAGGTTTTTGACTATTAGTAGATTGGAAGAACTTTACAATACGGTGAGTAGTTACCAGTACATGTTAAATAATGCTTTTCAATGAAGATAAGCTATAATCTCTGTTTAAGCTAACACAACATAGTTGGGTTTTAAAAGAGCTTGGTAGAGAGTTCCTGAGGACAAGAGCAGCCTATGAGATGTATTAGAGACAACAGAGGGAAGTAAAATTAATAGGATTGGAGAGACGTAGGTCAGAGACTAATCAAAGATGGCAGGTCAGGGGGTATTTGGAGACGAGATAGGAGTTAGGAGTGAGGCTGTTGAGTGTTTTATAGGTTAGGGTTAATACTTTGAATTGTATTCTAGAGTGCATGAGGAGCCATTGTAGGGGCTGGCAGAAAGGGCAGCTGATGTAGATTGGTAAATTAGGTGAATGAGTCTACTTATGGTAGATTGGAGGGAGAGATGCAGTGTTTGGGAAGGCCATTTAGGAGTAGGTTGTAGTAGTCAATACATGACTATATGAGGGAATTAACTAGTATTTTTTTAGTTTTTTGAGTAAGTCAATGGCAAATTCTGAAAATCTTGCAAAGGTGTGCTTGGCAGGATTTTTTAGCTGCTTGTATATGTGGAGTTAATGCGAGTTCAGAGTCAAGTGCAATACCAAGACAGCTAACATGGGATGAGGTGTTGAGAATAGAGCCTCCAATTTTAAGAGAAATGTCAGGTGTGGGATGTCTAGGAAAGGGGGTAATAAGATCAGTTTTAGACAGATTAAGTTGAAGGTAGTGTGAAGACATTCAAGAGGAAACTGAGAGATATCTGGTTAATCTGGTTGAGTAAAGAGGGAGAGATAACAGAAGAAGAAAGATAGATTTGGGTATCATCAGCATAGAAGTGATACTGGAACCCAAAGGAGGGTTTTCTAAGAGAGTATGTATAGGTAGAAAAAAGCAAGGGGCCGAAGACAGAGCCTTGTGGTCTTCCTACTGAGGGAAGGAAAGGATCAGAGTATATACTGTAAACAAGTGGTTTGAAAGATAGAACGCAAACCAGGAGAGGGCTGTCTCAGATGCAAATATAATGTAGAATTTGTAAGAGGAGAGGATGGTCAACTGTGTTTAAAGAGCTTAATTTTAACAAATGAAATACCAGAAAATATATTTGATTATAGAACTAAATTGGATTTTTTTAATTTTAAGGGCTAACTAAATCATTTAATTAATTTTGACATACATGCCCCTTTAACTACAAATACAAACTAAAAAAAAAATGAAATTCATGTTTGAGTTCAGTAATAAACACATCCCAAAATGTTGTTCTTTTGCATTACCTATATTGAAGCATGACGGCAGTGGTCATAGATGACACCTGTGATTGGGTATCAAGACTATGGTTAATATTACTATATATTATTATTATATTATTATTATTATATTATTATGTCAGGTCAGACATAAAGAAGGAAAGAAAATAGTGATTTTCATTAGATGATTCGCTTATTGGACTAGTATATTTAGTTTGTGTCTTATGAGTACCTTTTACCTAAATATTTCTTACAAATTAAATCTTCCTAATTTTCCTTGTTAAACTCTGAAAGGCGGAGTGCATATTTTATTGCTTTGTAATAACTAGTGAGCTGATTTCAATAAAAACATTAGAAAGTCATTAAACATTTTATTCATTTCCTGTGTTATGCTGTGTTATTTGAATAAAATATTAAGCAATAATTAACTACATTTTTATTTTATTCTCTGTTAAAGAAACAAGGACCTACTAATCCACTGTTGCATCACCTGGTTCGAGATGTAAAACAGGTATGATATAATCAAAGATATGGGGAAATAACCTGCCATGTGAGCATCAGGGGTTAAGGGACGGTAAAGTCAAAATTAAACTTTCAAGATTCAGGTATGGCACAACCATTTACTATAAGTGCATTATAAAAAGACATTGGCATCTACTTATCAAGCCGTCGACTTTCTTGCATTCGACGGCACCAATACGCTCGCCTAAGATCGCCTAACATCGCGGCTGTGGACCTGAATGCGTTCTCCAAAGTTACCAAAAAGCAGTCAAAAAGCCGCGCACCAAGTACTGTGCGATGAGCAGCGGACTGTTGTTAACTAACAGTCATCAATCTCGCTGCCTTTTTTTCAGCTTTCTTGGTACCCTGTCACTAAACATCCACACTATACTATACTGTTTACCCCCTAAACCGCCGCTCCCGGACCCCCACCGCAACTCTAATAAATGTATTAACCCATAAACCGCCACTCCCGGAGCCCACCGCAACTCTAATAAATGTATTAACCCCTAAACCACCGCTCCCGGAGCCCACCGTAACTAAATAAAGTGTTTAACCCCTAAACCGCCGCTCCTGGAGCCCACTGCCACCTACATTATATTTTTTAACCCCTAATCTGCCCCCCTACACCGCCGCAACCTACATTACATTTATTAACCCCTAATCTGCCCCCCTACACCGCCGCCACCTACATTATATTTAGCAACCCCTAATCTGCCCCCTACACCGCCGCCACTATATTTAATGTATTAACCCCTAAACCTAAGTCTAACCCTAACCCCCACTAACTTAAATATAATTTAAATAAATCAAAATAAATTATTCCTATTTAAAACTAAATACTATAAAATAAACCCTAAGATAGCTACAATATAACTTATAGTTACATTGTAGCTATCTTAGGATTTATTTTTATTTTACAGGCAACTTTGTATTTATTTTAACTAGGTACAATAGTTATTAAATAGTTATTAACTATTTAATAACTACCTAGTTAAAATAAATGCAAAAGTACCTGTAAAATAAAACCTAACCTAAGTTACAATTACACCTAACACTACACTACAATTCAATTAATTACCTAAACTAAATACAATTAACTACAATAAAATAAAATTAAATAAAATGATCTAAAGTACAAAAAAAAACTAAATTACAGAAAATAATAAAATAATTACAAGATTTTTAAACTAATTACACCTAATCTAATCCCCCTAATAAAATAACCCCCCCAAAAATAAAAAAGCCCTACCCTACACTAAATTACAAATAGCCCTTAAAAGGGCCTTTTGCGGGGCATTACCCCAAAGTAATCAGCTCTTTTACCTGAAAAAAAAGTACAATACCCCCCCAACATTAAAATCCACCAGCCACACTACCAACCCTACTCTAAAACCCACCCATTCCCCCTTAATAAAACCTAACACTAACCCCTTGAAGATCACCCTACCTTGAGAAGTCTTCACCCAACTGGGCCGAAGTGGTCCTCCAGATGGGCAGAAGTCTTCATCGAAGCCAGGCAGAAGAGGTCCTCCAGATGGGCAGAAGTCTTCATCCAGGCGGCATCTTCTATCTTCATCCATCCATCCGGCGCGGAGCG
This sequence comes from Bombina bombina, assembly GCF_027579735.1. Taxonomy (NCBI): domain Eukaryota; kingdom Metazoa; phylum Chordata; class Amphibia; order Anura; family Bombinatoridae; genus Bombina; species Bombina bombina. The sequence continues at coordinate 589,649,663 of NC_069500.1, forward strand.
GGTCCATCTTCAAGACATCCGACGCGGAGCATCCTCTTCCATCGACGTCGACTGTAGAATAAAGGTTCCTTTAAATGACATCATCCAAGATGGTGTCCCTTCAATTCCAATTGGCTGATAGAATTCTATCAGCCAATCGGAATTAAGGTATGAAAAATCCTATTGGTTGATGCAATCAGCCAATAGGATTGAAGTTCAATCCTATTGGCTGTTCCAATCGGCCAATAGAATGCGAGCTCAATCCTATTGGCTGATATCAGGATATCAGCCAAATCGGAATTGAAGGGACGCCATCTTGGATGACGTCATTTAAAGGAACCTTCATTCTACAGTCAACGTCGATGGAAGAGGATGCTCTGCGTTGGATGTCTTGAAGATGGACCTGCTCCGCGCCGGATGGATGAAGATAAAAGATGCCGCCTGGATAAAGACTTCTGCCTGTCTGGAGGACCTCTTCTGCCCGGCTTTGATGAAGACTTCTACCCGTCTGGAGGACCAGTTCGCCCGGCTTCGTTGAGGACTTCGGCCCGGTTGGGTGAAGACGTCTCAAGGTAGGGTGATCTTCAAGGGGTTAGTGTTAGGTTTTTTAAGGGGGATTGGGTGGGTTTTAGAGTAGGGTTGGGTGTGTGGGTGGTGGGTTTTAATGTTGGGGGGTATTGTACATTTTTTTTTAAGTAAAAGAGCTGATTACTTTGGGGCAATGCCCCGCAAAAAGCCCTTTTAAGGGCTATTTGTAATTTAGTGTAGGGTAGGGCTTTTTTTATTTTGGTGGGCTTTTTTATTTTGTTAGGGGGATTAGATTATGTGTAATTAGTTTAAAAATCTTGTAATTATTTTATTATTTTCTGTAATTTAGTGGTTTTTTTTTGTACTTTAGATAATTTTATTTAATTGTATTTAATTGTAGTTAATTGTAGTTAATGTAGGTAATTAATTTAATTCTAGTGTAGTGTTAGGTGTAATTGTAACTTTGGTTAGGTTTTATTTTACAGGTACTTTTGTATTTATTTTAACTAGGTAGTTATTTATTTTAACTAGGTGAACTTGTGCACATGCTCAGTAGGATCTTTTCCCCAGAAAGTGTGGATATAAAAAGATTGTGCAAAATTTGATAATGGAAATAAAGTGGAAAGTGTATTAAAACTGCTGCTCTATCTGAATCATTAAAGTTTATTTTGACTTGAGTGTCCCTTTAAACAACTTCCCAGTAAGCTCAGGAGCAGCAATACACTACTGGGAGTGAGCTGAATTGTTAGCTGCACAAACATGCCTTTTGTCACTGTCTCACCCAATGTTTTTGGTAGTGCATTGCTGTTCCTTTTACAAAAGGATACCAAGAGAATAAAGCAAATCTAAGAATAGAAGTCATTTGGAAAATGTTTAAAATTGTATGAAAAACAAAAAACAAAAAACCCCCCAACAAAACAGATTTCAAGAACTTTTAAAATACCTTTAAAAATATTTTTTTAAAAGACTGAGCAATATTTAAAAATGCAAATAGCCATAATACAATAAAACTAAAACATTCAGTGGTTTCATAAATTAATAATGGGTACCGTTTATAAAATAAATTTTACTTCTATTATCAAATTAACTTTGTTCCCTTGGTATTCTTTGTTGAAGGAGCAGCTATGCACTACTAGGAACTAGTTGAACACGTCTTGTGAACCAATGAAAAGAGGCATTTATTTGCAGACACCAATTAGCAGCTAACTCCCAGTAATGCATTGCTTTTCCTGAGCCTACCTAGGTGTGGTTTTTAACTAAGGGAATAAAGCAAAGTAAATAATAGATGTAAAGTAGAAATTTGTCTAAAATCACATGTTCTGTCTGTTTCATGAAATAAAAATGTTTAGTTTCACGTCCCTTTAAGAATATATTTCAGCCCTCATGGGTAAATTTCGGTATTGAACAGAAGCAATTTTGTAATATACTGTACATGCATTAGAAAAAATGCTTCTAATAAAAGCTATAGCTGTTTTAAAAGTATATTTAAGTATGCACCGTGCACCAGCATTTTAAACAAAGCACTTGCTCAGAGAGCCTAAGATGCCTGCACCATCTGGTAATGACTCATTTTGTTAATTGCTGACATGATACAAGCCCCACTGATGATCTGCACAGCTGCATTGTTTAAAATGTGAGTGCAGTGACAATATCTAGCTATGCTTCACATGCACGTGCAGAGAAAAATGTTAACACTAAAACAGTGATAACTTTTACTAGAAGCATTTTTGCCAATACATGTATATTGCATATATGTTTCTATTCAAAGATGTAATAAATCTATGTACATTTACATTTTGACTGGAATGTCCCTTTAAGTTTGTGTATGTAAAGGAACAGATAAGATTAACAACTCAAGTGACAGCTTAATCTATCGCTATAAAACGTGAATCACACAATGTAGCAGTAGCTCAAGCCACTATCTGATAAACCATTTGCAATATAACTTCCTAATAGCTAAATTATTTACACCTGTCTTTAAGCAGCCTAAAAAATCAATATGATCCTGGAGCTAGTTCAAAATCCAAAGCAGTGATAACAATTCCTTTTCCAATGCACACACAGGCATAAGTGTGCAATATATCTTACTTACCATTCACTCACACAAAAAGCAAGCTTTCCCAAACAATGCTGATAAACTCAGGACTTACTTTACCACCTTTCCTGGAAAAACATACTGGCCTTGTTAAATAGCATACATTTGCATAAAGGTGCTAGGTTTTAAATGATCACTGTATAAAAATGGCATTTCACAATTGTAGGATCTTTTCCAGATAAGCCCCGCCATTAATGCAAAAAGTGCATGCGTGAAAAGTTAAGCCCGCCACTTTTGCCTGCTCCAATGTAATGCACGCACACATGCTACGCAACCTTGAACTTTGAATATTTAAACTAGCGCCATAAAAACAATGAACTTTCTGACAAGGAGACGGCAATACGTTTTTTGTAAAGCCACGGGGGGGGGGTAGTTATCAAGCCGTCTACTTTTCTGGCTTTGCCGGCCCAATACGCCCGCCTAAGCTCGCCTACCTTCCCCGCCGCGGACCTGAAAAAATACGCCTAAGTTATCAAATAAAGCTTATCACTCATCCGATCTCGCTGCTCTTCGGCTTTTTCCCAGCTTTATTGCTAGCCTGTCACTAAGCACTCACACTAAACTACACTGTTCTATCCCTATACCGGCGCCCCCGGAGCCCCCCGCAACTAAATAAAGTTACTAACCCCTAAACCGCCGCTCCTAGACCCTGCCGCAACTCTTATAAATGTATTAACCCCTAAACCGCCGCTCCTAGACCCTGCCGCAACTCTTATAAATGTATTAACCCCTAAACCGCCGCTCCTAGACCCTGCCGCAACTCTTATAAATGTATTAACCCCTAAACCGCCGCTCCCTGAACCCGCCGCAACCTATATTAAATGTATTAACCCCTATCCTGCCCCCCCTACACCGTCGTCACCTATAATAAATTTATTAACCCCTAATCTGCCTCCCCTACACCGTCGCCCCCTATAATAAATTTATTAACCCCTATCCTGCCCCCCACTACGCCGCCGCCACTGTAATAAAATTATTAACCCCTAAACCTAAGTCTAACCTTAACCCTAACGCCCCCCTAACTTAAATATTAATTAAATAAATCTAAATAATATTTCTCTTATTAACAAAGTTAATCCTATTTAAAAATAAATACTTACCTATAAAATAAACCCTAATATAGCTACAATATAAATAATAATTATATTCTAGCTATCTTAGGATTTATTTTTATTTTACAGGTACCTTTCAATTTATTTTAACTAGGTACAATAGCTATTAAATAGTTATTAACTATTTAATAGCTTACCTAGCTAAAATAAACTGAAATTTACCTGTAAAATAAATCCTAACCTAAGTTACAATTACACCTAACACTACACTATACTTTAATAAATTATTCCTATTTAAAAATAAATACTTACCTGTAAAATAAACACTAAGATAGCTACAATATAATTAATAATTATATTGTAGCTATCTTAGGATTTATATTTATTTTACAGGTACCTTTGTATTTATTTTAGCTAGTTAGAATAGTTATTAAATAGTTATTAACTATTTAATAACTACCTAGCTAAAAGAAATACAAAATTACCTGTAAAATAAATCCTAACCTAAGTTACAACAACACTACACTATCATTAAATTAATTAAATAAACTACCTACAAATAACTACAATTAAATACAATTACATAAACTAACTAAAGTACAAAAAATAAAAAAAGCTAAGTTACAAAAAATAAAAAAATAAGTTACAAACATGTTAAAAATATTACAACAATTTTAAGCTACTTACACCTAATCTAAGCCCCCTAATAAAATAACAAACCCCCCCAAAATAAAAAAATGCCCTACCCTATTCTAAATTAAATAAAGTTCAAAGCTCTTTTACCTTACCAGCCCTTAAAAGGGCCATTTGTGGGGGCATTCCCCAAAGAAAACAGCTCTTTTGCCTGTAAAAGAAAAATACAACCCCCCCAACATTAAAACCCACCACCCACATACCCCTAATCTAGCCCAAACCCCCCTTACAAAAACCTAACACTAATCCCCTGAAGATCATCCTACCTTTAGTCGTCTTCACTCAGCCGAGCCACCGATGGAACCGAAGTGGACATCCGGAGCGGAAGAAGTTAATCCTCCAAGCGTCGCTGAAGAAATCTTCCATCCGATGAAGTCATCATCCAGGCGGCGCTGAAGAAAAGTCTTCTATCCGGGCGAAGTCATCTTCCAAGCCGGGTCTTGAATCTTCCTTCCGCCGACGCGGAACCTCCTTCTTCACCGACGGACTACGACGAATGAAGGCTCCTTTAAGGGACGTCATCCAAGATGGCGTCCCCTCAATTCCGATTGGCTGATAGGATTCTATCAGCCAATCGGAATTAAGGTAGGAAAAATCTGATTGGCTGATGGAATCAGCCAATCAGATTGAGCTCGCATTCTATTGGCTGTTCCGATCAGCCAATAGAATGCGAGCTCAATCTGATTGGCTGATTGGATCAGCCAATCAGATTGAACTTGAATCTGATTGGCTGATTCCATCAGCCAATCAGAATTTTCCTACCTTAATTCCGATTAGCTGATAGAATCCTATCAGCCAATCGGAATTGAGGGGACGCCATCTTGGATGACGTCCCTTAAAGGAGCCTTCATTCGTCGTAGTCCGTCGTTGAAGAAGGAGGTTCCGCGTCGGCGGAAGGAAGATTCAAGACCCGGCTTGGAAGATGACTTTGCCCGGATAGAAGACTTTTCTTCAGCGCCGCCTGGATGATGACTTCATCGGATGGAAGATTTCTTCAACGCCGCTTGGAGGATTAACTTCTTCCACTCCGGATGTCCACTTCGGTTCCATCGGTGGCTCGGCTGAGTGAAGACAAGGTAGGATGATCTTCAGGGGATTAGTGTTAGGTTTTTGTAAGGGGGGTTTGGGTTAGATTAGGGGTATGTGGGTGGTGGGTTTTAATGTTGGGGGGGGTTGTATTTTTCTTTTACAGGCAAAAGAGCTGTTTTCTTTGGGGCATGCCCCCACAAATGGCCCTTTTAAGGGCTGGTAAGGTAAAAGAGCTTTGAACTTTATTTAATTTAGAATAGGGTAGGGCATTTTTTTTATTTTGGGGGGGTTTGTTATTTTATTAGGGGGCTTAGATTAGGTGTAAGTAGCTTAAAATTGTTGTAATATTTTTAACATGTTTGTAACTTATTTTTTTATTTTTTGTAACTTAGCTTTTTTTATTTTTTGTACTTTAGTTAGTTTATGTCATTGTATTTAATTGTAGTTATTTGTAGGTAGTTTATTTAATTAATTTAATGATAGTGTAGTGTTGTTGTAACTTAGGTTAGGATTTATTTTACAGGTAATTTTGTATTTCTTTTAGCTAGGTAGTTATTAAATAGTTAATAACTATTTAATAACTATTCTAACTAGCTAAAATAAATACAAAGGTACCTGTAAAATAAATATAAATCCTAAGATAGCTACAATATAATTATTAATTATATTGTAGCTATCTTAGTGTTTATTTTACAGGTAAGTATTTATTTTTAAATAGGAATAATTTATTAAAGTATAGTGTAGTGTTAGGTGTAATTGTAACTTAGGTTAGGATTTATTTTACAGGTAAATTTCAGTTTATTTTAGCTAGGTAAGCTATTAAATAGTTAATAACTATTTAATAGCTATTGTACCTAGTTAAAATAAATTGAAAGGTACCTGTAAAATAAAAATAAATCCTAAGATAGCTACAATATAATTATTATTTATATTGTAGCTATATTAGGGTTTATTTTATAGGTAAGTATTTCCTTTTAAATAGGATTCATTTAGTTAATAAGAGTTAATTTATTTAGATTTATTTAATTAATATTTAAGTTAGGGGGGCGTAAGGGTTAGGGTTAGACTTAGGTTTAGGGGTTAATAATTTTATTACAGTGGCGGCGGCGTAGTGGGGTGCAGGATAGGGGTTAATAAATTTATTATAGGTGGCGACGGTGTAGGGGGGGCAGATTAGGGGTTAATAAATTTATTATAGGTGGCGACGGTGTAGGGGGGGCAGGATAGGGGTTAATACATTTAATATAGGTTGCGGCGGGTTCAGGGAGCAGCGGTTTAGGGGTTAATACATTTATTATAGTTGCGGTGGGCTCCGGGAGCGGCGGTTTAGGGGTTAATATGTATAGAGTAGCTTGCGGTGGGCTCCGGGAGTGGCGGTTTAGGGGGTAATAACTTTATTTAGTTGCGGCGGTGTAGGGGGGACAGATTAGTGGTGTTTAGACTCGGGGTACATGTTAGGGTGTTAGGGTGTGTTAGGAATCAATGGGATATCTGTCAGCAGCGAACTTGTACTTTCGCTATGGTCAGACTCCCATTGATTCCTATGGGATCCGCCGCCTCCAGGGGTGGCGGTTTGAAAACCAGGTACGCTGGGCCGTAAAAGTGCCGAGCGTACCTGCTAGTTTTTTGATAACTAGCAAAAGTAGTGAGAATGTGCCGCACTTGTGTGCGGAACATCTGGAGTGACGTAAGAATCGATCTGTGTCGGACTGAGTCCGGCGGATCGAAGCTTACGTCACAAAATTCTACTTTTGCCGGTCTCGAGCCTTTGATAACTAAGGCGTATCAGCCTCGCCACAAATACGCTGCGGAATTCCAGCGTATTTGAGGTTGACGGCTTGATAACTAGGCCCCACGGAGTGATCCATCTGAAACGTTTATGCAACAATGGCCACCAAATGACACTTTCAACTGTTTCTGACAGGTGGAGGTGTAATGCACGACAGTGTCGGCAAGAAATCACTCTTTGAAAGGGAACTTGGCTGGAGCGGTCTAGGATGGAGTTCAGGACAGTAATTCTATTCATTTATTGCTGGTCCAAAAATCTGGCAACAATCAAATTCTGCTCTGAGGAATTATCTATTGGCCACACGACCGCTGTTGACTGGAAGAACTTTCTTTGCGAAATTTGTGCATGGCGGCTTTTGCAGAATCCAACAATTGTCGGCGGCCCAGGTCTACATGTCGACATCGATGAAACGCTAATATCTCGCCGTAAAAACCACGCAGGGCGAGTCCTTCCCCAGCAGTGGATTTTCGGAGGGATCTGCCGGGAGAGTAAAGAAGTGTTCATGTATGCAATGCCAGATCGAACTGCGGACACTCTGCTGGACACAATCCAGGCCTGCATCGCTCCCGGCTCAATCATCACTTCCGATATGTGGCCATCATACCAAGGAATTAAAACGATGATTTCCATGAATTATAGTCATCAAACGGTTAATCATACAGAAAACTTTGTGGATCCAACGACTGGAGCTCACACACAAACCATAGAATCTTTGTGGCACCTCTACAAGATGCAGAATAAGCGACAATGCGGCACACACCGAGCTTTAGTGGACAGCTACTTGTGTGAGTTCGTTTGGAGGCAAAGGTACCGAAATACGGACCTTTTCATGCAAATTATTAATGACATCTCTCAATTTCACCCTCTTCAATAAAAAATAAAAGGACAAGTTTAATTTCTTCACCCTGTTCAACAAAAAGTAAAAGTACAAGTTTCATATCCTTCACCCTGTTCAATAAAAAGTGTTTCATATCCTCCCCTTCACCCTCTTCAATAAAAAATAAAAGTACAATTTTCATTTCACCCTGTTCAATAAAATCTCAAACTACAAGTTTCATATAATAAAAGTCAAAGTACAAGTTTCATTTCACTATTAAAAATAAAATTTCACTATTAAAAATAAAAGTACATTGGTATTGGGTGGCGGGGGTTAACTTTTTGGCGGGGCTTATCTGGAAAAGATCCCAATTGTATTTCATTATAAATTTTATTCTTTATTATGAAGATTGATCAAAACCTAAAAATACCAACCATGATGTAAAATACTCTTCTCTCCAGCTCCTACAAACTATGGGCCAGATTACAAGTGGAGTGGTATTTTGTGCTTCCGCTAGAGTGCTAACTCTGCTAGAATTAAGTTGTCTGCACTAGTTTTGTTGCGCTCGTATTACAATTTGAAATAATCTGTTTTCGGTCTAGCGGTAACCCGACTAGCGCAAAAATCCGAACTTAGAATATCGCATGCAGGTTCACGTATTCCCTCCATAGAAGATTCTTCATTTAGAGGGGACCTCAAACCGATTTGAGACCCATTTATTGCCTCAGAGAGCGTCAACAGAAAGACAGAGGAAAGACTAGAATATGAGGTAGTGACACAATTGCTCCTTGTGTTAGTCACAAGCCTGCCACTGGTGTCAATGGGGGGAAAGGTCCCTTAGCCTCCTCCTGTTGGGTCATTAAGATACTCCTTGAAATAATCCTCTGCTGTGACGTACACAGCACTGGATGCGTTCTCAACTAGTAGCTGTCATGTCAGCAGTATCTTAGTAGAGTGTAGAGGGGGAAGCTCCGGTAAGTACTTTAATCACACTTTGCACTCATATAGCCAACCGGCTATTAGCAAGTACAGTTATCTCACAGTACATAACAGCCAGAGGACAAATGTCAGTCATATTAAAGCCACCTCATATACTGTAGTCTAGGGTGACTCAGGAATATTGTTTATGTGAGATAGTGTGTGCTGTGGAGCCTCTTAGGGATTAACAGGATACCCCTTAATATTTAGTCAACTTTGAAGAAATGTTCACTAGTTTCTTATGCTATTTTGTATTTTATTTCTTGCACTATTGCTTTTAGGCTCACTCCTTTAATTTAGATACTTTATTAGCACTCCATGGTTTATTGCATATTTTCTTTTCTCAGCATGCTCCTGGGTTTCTCTGACGGCTCATTTTGCGTGCCTTTAAGCTACTCTATATTTCTTTTTCTTTTTTTTTCTTTATTATTTTTATTTGACATTTAAATACACAAATTCTCAAAATCACATCACAACAATTCCATGAAAGTCTTTGCTCCTTAAATAAAGTAAAATCCAATTTTGATTAAACAGTCTCTTTTGTTGATCTTCTTTTCTTCTGTATTTAATTGGTATGACATGGAGGATCTAATGATAACTTCAAGTTACAAAAATTTAATGAACATATAAGATTAAATTCAAACTTAACAATGAAACTTACACTTGCAAAGAATTTATGCACCACAGTCTCCTGAACATAAAGCTAGAGAAACAGGTAATTCAAATGCTATGCACTGGATTCAATATGCCATGTTTGTCCCAATAATTTAGTGAGTGGGTGTCTGTTGACTTCTATATGAGTCCCAGAAGAACATCATATCCAAATATAGGTTTAACCTATTAGTTTTAAAAAAAGTAGTAGCGTTCTAGCAACATCATGTTTTGTACCTTATCTCTCCATGAATCTATTGTTGGTATGCTTGTTTTTTTCCAGAGTGATGCTATAAGTTGTTTAGCTGCGTTAATCATTATTTGTGCCAATTTTCTTTTTATCACACACTTTATCTCAGTTAGGGTGTTAAAGAGACAGACTAATGGGGTGGGTTTAATATTACTAGGTAATGTTAAATTGATTTTCTTAAATATTGCTCTCCAAAAATCCTTTATTGGATGACCGGACCACCATATATGTTCCATACTTCCCCTACCTGTGTTACACCTCCAACATCTATCCAAGGCTTCTGGGAAAAGATATTTGATTCAACTTGGTGTTAAATACCAGCAAAATACTATTTTGTAATTAGTTTCTAAGGCTTGCGTCGAATGCGCTGAATGTGCTGTGCTATTGAAAATGGTTTTCCAATCTTTTTGTGTATAAGTGACTGCAAGATCTTGCTCCCAACCTTTAATGTACTTATGGGGATTGGGAGAAGTGGCAGTTAGGATGTAGTTGTAAATACAGGATATTATCCCTCTTTGTGGAAGATTGGTGCAACACATTTGTTTGAATTTAGTAAGAGGTCTCTGGAATTCCCTTCTAGCTTTGTGTGTATTTATAAAATAGTTAACTTGATGGAATCTTAACCAAAATTTAAAGAATCCCTTACCAGTTTCTTCAATCTTAGATCTGGGTTTCAACCTGGACAAGTGAAGTAACATGTAAATAGGAATAATCCTTTTGATACTAAGGTCAGAATCTAGAGGTTGCTTCAGGCCCTCACAAATTCAGGGTTTGTCAATACTGGAGTCATCAGAGAATATGGGCTAGAAATACCTTTTGTGTGTTTGCATATATATTTCCAGTCTAGAAAAGTATCAGATTTTGTGGATATGTCAATTTTGTGTACCTCAGACATAGATTTAGGTATTCAACAAGCTCCCCCTAATTGGGGAATGTCAGTCAAAACATGTTCAATCTGGATCCAGTGTTTTAAGTTATTTGAGTCATTTCTACACCGTTCAAGATTCTCTGTAGAGAAATGGCTTTTTTATATAAATATTAGTTCGGGACACCTAGGCCTAGATTTAGAGTTCGGCGGTAGCCGTCAAAACCAGCGTTAGAGGCTCCTAACGCTGGTTTTGGCCGCCCGCTGGTATTTGGAGTCAGTGATTAAAGGGTCTAACGCTCACTTTACAGCCGCGACTTTTCTATACCGCAGATCCCCCTACGCCATTTGCGTAGCCTATCTTTTCAATGGGATCTTTCTAACGCTGGTATTTAGAGTCGTTTCTGCAGTGAGCGTTAGAGCTCTAACGACAAGATTCCAGCCGCCTGAAAATAGCAGGAGTTAAGAGCTTTCTGGCTAACGCCGGTTTATAAAGCTCTTAACTACTGTACCCTAAAGTACACTAACACCCATAAACTACCTATGTACCCCTAAACCGATGTCCCCCCACACCGCCGCCACTCGATTAAAATTTTTAACCCCTAATCTTCCGACCGCCACCTACGTTATACTTATGTACCCCTAATCTGCTGCCCCTAACCCCGCCGACCCCTATATTACATTTATTAACCCCTAATCTGCCCCCCACAACATCGCCGCCAGCTACTTAAAATAATTAACCCCTAATCTTCCGACCGCAAAGCGCCGCCACCTACGTTATCCCTATGTACCCCTAATCTGCTACCCCTAACACCGCCGACCCCTATATTATATTTATTATCCCCTAATCTGCCCCCCTCAACGTCGCCGACACCTACCTACACTTATTAACCCCTAATCTGCCGAGCGGACCGCACCGCTACTATAATAAAGTTATTAACCCCTAACCCGCCTCACTAACCCTATAATAAATAGTATTAACCCCTAATCTGCCCTCCCTAACATCGCCGACACCTAACTTCAATTATTAACCCCTAATCTTCCGATCGGAGCTCACCGCTATTCTAATAAATGTATTAACCCCTAAAGCTAAGTCTAACCCTAACACTAACACCCCCCTAACTTAAATATAATTTTAATCTAACGAAATAAATTAACTCTTATTAAATAAATTAATCCTATTTAAAGCTAAATACTTACCTGTAAAATAAATCCTAATATAGCTACAATATAAATTATAATTATATTATAGCTATTTTAGGATTAATATTTATTTTACAGGCAACTTGGTATTTATTTTAACTAGGTACAATAGCTATTAAATAGTTAAGAACTATTTAATAGTTACCTAGTTAAAATAATAACAAAATTACCTGTAAAATAAATCCTAACCTAAGATATAATTAAACCTAACACTACCCTATCAATAAAATAATTAAATAAACTACCTACAATTACCTACAATTAACCTAACACTACACTATCAATAAATTAAATAAACACAATTGCTACAAATAACTACAATTAAATAAACTAGCTAAAGTACAAAAAATAAAAAAGAACTAAGTTACAGAAAATAAAAAAATATTTACAAACATAAGAAAAATATTACAACAATTTTAAACTAATTACACCTACTCTAAGCCCCCTAATAAAATAACAAAGCCCCCCAAAATAATAAATTCCCTACCCTATTCTAAATTTAAAAAGTTACAAGCTCTTTTACCTTACCAGCCCTGAACAGGGCCCTTTGCGGGGCATGCCCCAAGAAGTTCAGCTCTTTTGCCTGTAAAAGAAAACATACAATACCCCCCCCCCCAACATTACAACCCACCACCCACATACCCCTAATCTAACCCAAACCCCCCTTAAATAAACCTAACACTAAGCCCCTGATGATCTTCCTACCTTGTCTTCACCATGCCAGGTTCACCGATCCGTCCTGGCTCCAAGATCTTCATCCAACCCAAGCGGGGGCTAGACATCCACTGAAGAAGTCCAGAAGAGGGTCCAAAGTCTTCCTCCTATCCGGCAAGAAGAGGACATCCGGACCGGCAAACATCTTCTCCAAGCGGCATCTTCGATCTTCTTCCATCCGGTGCGGAGCGGGTCCATCTTGAAGCAGGCGACGCGGATCCATCCTCTTCTTCCGATGTCTCCCGACGAATGACGGTTCCTTTAAGGGACGTCATCCAAGATGGCGTCCCTCGAATTCCGATTGGCTGATAGGATTCTATCAGCCAATCGGAATTAAGGTAGGAATTTTCTGATTGGCTGATGGAATCAGCCAATCAGAATCTAGTTCAATCCGATTGGCCGATCCAATCAGCCAATCAGATTGAGCTCGCATTCTATTGGCTGATCGGAACAGCCAATAGAATGCAAGCTCAATCTGATTGGCTGATTGGATCAGCCAATCGGATTGAACTAGATTCTGATTGGCTGATTCCATCAGCCAATCAGAAAATTCCTACCTTAATTCCGATTGGCTGATAGAATCCTATCAGCCAATCGGAATTCGAGGGACGCCATCTTGGATGACGTCCCTTAAAGGAACCGTCATTCGTCGGGAGACATCGGAAGAAGAGGATGGATCCGCGTCGCCTGCTTCAAGATGGACCCGCTCCGCACCGGATGGAAGAAGATCGAAGATGCCGCTTGGAGAAGATGTTTGCCGGTCCGGATGTCCTCTTCTTGCCGGATAGGAGGAAGACTTTGGACCCTCTTCTGGACTTCTTCAGTGGATGTCTAGCCCCCGCTTGGGTTGGATGAAGATCTTGGAGCCAGGACGGATCGGTGAACCTGGCATGGTGAAGACAAGGTAGGAAGATCATCAGGGGCTTAGTGTTAGGTTTATTTAAGGGGGGTTTGGGTTAGATTAGGGGTATGTGGGTGGTGGGTTGTAATGTTGGGGGGGGGGGTATTGTATGTTTTCTTTTACAGGCAAAAGAGCTGAAATTCTTGGGGCATGCCCCGCAAAGGGCCCTGTTCAGGGCTGGTAAGGTAAAAGAGCTTGTAACTTTTTAAATTTAGAATAGGGTAGGGAATTTATTATTTTGGGGGGCTTTGTTATTTTATTAGGGGGCTTAGAGTAGGTGTAATTAGTTTAAAATTGTTGTAATATTTTTCTTATGTTTGTAAATATTTTTTTATTTTCTGTAACTTAGTTCTTTTTTATTTTTTGTACTTTAGCTAGTTTATTTAATTGTATTTATTTGTAGCAATTGTGTTTATTTAATTTATTGATAGTGTAGTGTTAGGTTAATTGTAGGTAATTGTAGGTAGTTTATTTAATTATTTTATTGATAGGGTAGTGTTAGGTTTAATTATATCTTAGGTTAGGATTTATTTTACAGGTAATTTTGTTATTATTTTAACTAGGTAACTATTAAATAGTTCTTAACTATTTAATAGCTATTGTACCTAGTTAAAATAAATACCAAGTTGCCTGTAAAATAAATATTAATCCTAAAATAGCTATAATATAATTATAATTTATATTGTAGCTATATTAGGATTTATTTTACAGGTAAGTATTTAGCTTTAAATAGGAATCATTTATTTAATAAGAGTTAATTTATTTCGTTAGATTAAAATTATATTTAAGTTAGGGGGGTGTTAGTGTTAGGGTTAGACTTAGCTTTAGGGGTTAATACATTTATTAGAATAGCGGTGAGCTCCGATCGGAAGATTAGGGGTTAATAATTGAAGGTAGGTGTCGGCGATGTTAGGGAGGGCAGATTAGGGGTTAATACTATTTATGATAGGGTTAGTGAGACGGATTAGGGGTTAATAACTTTATTATAGTAGCGCTCAGGTCCGCTCGGCAGATTAGGGGTTAATAAGTGTAGGCAGGTGTCGGCGACGTTGTGGGGGGCAGATTAGGGGTTAATAAATATAACATAGGGGTCGGCGATGTTAGGGCAGCAGATTAGGGGTACATAGGGATAACGTAGGTTGCGGCGGTTTACGGAGCGGAAGATTAGGGGTTAAAACTGTAATGCAGGGGTCAGCGATAGCGGGGGCGGAAGATTAGGGGTTAATAAGTGTAAGGTTAGGGGTGTTTAGACTTGGGGTTCATGTTAGGGTGTTAGGTGCAGACGTAGGAAGTGTTTCCCCATAGGAAACAATGGGGCTGCGTTAGGAGCTGAACGCTGCTTTTTTGCAGGTGTTAGGTTTTTTTTCAGCTCAAACAGTCCCATTGTTTCCTATGGGAGAATCGTGCACGAGCACGTTTTTGAGGCTGGCCGCGTCCGTAAGCAACTCTGGTATCGAGAGTTGCATTTGCGGTAAAAATGCCCTACGCTCCTTTTTTGGAGCCTAACGCAGCATTTGTTTTAACTCTCGATACCAGAGTTAAATTTATGGTGCGGCCAGAAAAAAGCCCGCGGAGCGTTAACAGCCCTTTTACCGCCGAACTCTAAATCTAGGACCTAGGCCCCCTAATTCTTTGTGTGTATACATAGTTAATTTGTTAGTCCAGGGTGACTTATTATTCCAAATATAATTATATATAATAGTTTGTAATTTATGTATATATGTTTCAGTGTGAGGGAGAGGTAGTGTTTGAAGAATATGTAACATTTTTGGCAGTATAATCATTTATATAGTGTTTATTCGACCTATCCATGAGGTGTTTTTTGATGACCAGGAAGCGGTCAATCCAGAAATTTCAGATACCAATTTTGTGTAGTTGGTAGTACGTATATTATCTATTTGATTGGTCAGCTGGACTCCCAGATATTTTATATATTTCTGATGGATGGAGAAAGAACTACTACTTTCATTAAAGTCTTCTTCAAGCATGTTTAAGGTTAGTATGTCCGATTTATTTACATTAACTGAGAAATTTGAGGCCTCACCATACAACTTCAGTTTAGCAAGAACCGCGGAGAGAGATACCAAAGGAGTGGAAAGGGTCATTAGCACATCATCTGCAAACATTGATAATTTATATTCTTTTTGTTTGATTATTATGCCTCTTATATTACTATTGTTTCTGATCTTTGATGCTAATTTTTCTAATGAGAGAATGAACAATAAGGGGGAGAGGGGACAACCTTGTCTCGTGCCATTTCTTATTTCAAATTGTTCTGAAATAGTGCCGTTAATATGAATCTGTGCTGTAGGGAAAGAATAAAGGGCCAACACCCTATGAATAAAGGGAAATTAAACTTTACTAGAGTGGTTGTAATGATCAGCAATTCGATTGCTGTTTCTTTAGTCTGATTATGGGTATTCTCGATAAATAGTTTGTATGTATCATGTGACTAAGTCTGTCTGCTAGTGAGGAGACAGAGTCTTAATCACCTGGTATAATGTAGCCCGGTATATTCACCTCAATATTATAAGTAGTAAGATCATTTGAATTATGTCTGGGTCTAGAGATAAGTTTCTACTATGCAAACTCTTAGATAATAACTAGTAGTTTATATAAGTTTGTGAAAGACAAGTGAGGTCCCCTTTAAGGTAATGCTGTGCCTTTAAATAATACACCTTGCGGTAAAGATAAGTTCACAGTGTTAAGTATACTGTTTCAGCTTGCTGGCCCTTTAAATAATACACCTTGCGGTAAAGAAATGTACACAGTGTTAAGAATACTATATCAGCTTGCTGGCCCTTTAAATAATACACCTTGCAGTAAAGCAATGTACACAGACTTTAACGGCAATGCTAACACTTGTATACTGAACCTGGCTCTAGCAGCTGTGTGCGTTGCAGCCTCTCTGATCCTCTCCGCAGATTGCGGGCTGTGTCCGTTAGACTGGAAGTTGTTTGAGCTGCGTGTGTGCAGCAGCTATTCCGGAACAAGCAGACAGGAGTTATTAGGTGCAGCGTAAGACGCTGTTAGTGAAAGACTTCCGAAATCCTTCCGGGGAATTGAGTTCCGCTTTGCTTGGCAACAGGTGACTTCTGCCTTAGTTGAGAAGTAGCTTTAGTTGAGGGAGACAGAGCTAATCACAGAACAAGTGATACTCTGTTTTACACATGTAACGAGAAGGGCTGGAGAGTGAGTGGGTATCAACCTTCAATAAACCAGCAAGGTTTATGGGAATAGAAGGCTTTTAAAAGAAAAGAGAGCCTGGTAATTGATTCTTAAGGTGGTATGTGAGATGTAACAACATAAGTTAAGGTGGAACTGAGGAGTTCATGACAGTGGTTTCCAGAAAAGTCCAATCCAACCTATCAAAAGCTTTTTCCGCGTCTATTGATAGTAGGATTGATGGTATGTCATTTTTATTAATATATTCTAGTATGTCTAAAATTTTAACAGTATTATCCTTGGCCTGTCTCCATGACACAAAGCCCACCTGATCCGGAGAGATCAATGAAGGCAAAATTCTGTAAAGTCTTGCCGCCAAAATTTTTGCAAAAATTTTTAGGTCAATTTTTAGGAGAGAGATTGGTCGATATTTAGCCGGAGTTTCTGCCTTTTTTCCAGGCTTGGGGAGAACTGTAATAAATGCTTGTAGCATTGTATCAGGAAAGCAACTACCATTATCTATCTGATGGAAAGACTTCAATAAATGAGGGATTAGCAGATGGCTGTACAATTTGTAATAAAAGCCAGAGAAACCATCGGGGCCAGAAGCTTTATCTAATTTCAAAGTTCTGATAGCATCACTTATTTCTCTTATATAGAATGGGGCCTGTAAAACTGCCCTATCTTCTAAAGATATAGAAGGCACTTGGGTATGTTCCAAATAAGCGTTGCATTTATCATAATGGTCAGTTTGAGATCTGCTGGGGAAAAAATTATATAACGAGTGGTAGTAGTTTCTAAATAATTCGGCAAATTTGCGTTGTGTCCTCTACTTTACTTTAGTCCCGTCCGGTTTATTAGTGGAATATATGTATGTTTTAGCCCGTTTGGTCTTTAGAGACCTAGCTAATGGTCACCCTGGCTTGTTTGCATTGTTATAGAATTTTTGTTTTAATTTAAAGGCTACAGATTGTTCTTTCATATGTAAATGAGAAGACCTCTTTTCTCTATAAAAATTCAATTGCTGTTGGAGTTTTCCGTCAGATGGGTACATTTTATGTAAATAATCTAGATGAGAGATTTCTTTAGCTATATGTGTATATTCTTCTCTCTGTTTTTTGTTTTTAATAGCCTTAAGCTTGATCATAATTCCCCTAATATAACATTTATGTGCTTCCCAAATAATGGCGGGTGGCTCAATATCTTCATGAGTATTAGTGGTGAATTTTTTTTTTAATTCCTGTTCACAGATTTTGTTATTTTCAGGATCTAGCAACAGCGAGTCATCTAATTTCCACATAAATTCTCTTATAGGAGCTGAGGGCCATAAGAGTTTACATTTAATCATAGAGTGGTCGGACCAAGCCGTGTGTGAAATATTTGTTTGTGAAACTAGAGATAGTGCTATATGCTCATGCAATATATTGTATATTCTGGAGTATGTTTTATTTAAGTAGAAAAAAAGTGTAATCTCTTTTGTTTGGGTTGGCTATCCTCCAAGGATCATATAACCCCAGTGTCTTCATAAGGTTCCACAGTGATTTAAGGGTATTTTTGGCAATACGTATCTTTGGGTTAGAGCTATCTAATTTGGGAATCATAGGAGTATTGAAGTCCCCTAGCATTATTAGTTGACCCATACATACATCCTGAATTTGTGCTACTAGGGATTTGAAGAAGGGGGCTTGTTTTTGATTAGGGGTATAGATATTTATTTAAGTTACTGGATTATTATGTATGAGACCGCTCAAAGGTAGAAATCTACCCTCTTTGTCCTTTTTCTGATCATTTAAATGGAATTGATCTATGTATTAAGATGCTAACCCCTATATATTTTTTGTTATTATGAACACTGAAAATTTGGGGATAAGCACTGTGCATATATTTAGGGATAGTGCTTCTTTTAAAGTGAGTCTCTTGCAACCCCACTATATCGCCTCCTCTATATAGGATATCTCTGAGTGCCAAGGAACGCTTATGAGGAATATTAAATCCCTTTACATTTTAAGATATGAATTGAATCTGTGTCACTGCTATAATGTATGTATAAACCAACTCACGATTAAAAACCTGTTATCAAACATCCAACTTCTGTAGTACATTCTCTGCAAAGTCAATGAATAACAAAAAATAATATTAGTAACATGTTGAACTCTTATTATACAAAGAGATGGAATAACAGCTAGAGAGATTCCTGTTGGAACTCATCCAGCCCTAGAGATAACTAATTAAACATTGTAAGAAAATATGAGCCTATTCAAAAAACTACCAGTTATGCGTATCACTTATGTTAAACTTCTAACAGATGTCCATTAAGATATTACCATAATGACTAATACTTTGAACCTTGTACAAGTAAGGATACCGGTAGAACCTCAACCTAGTGTCATCTGGATACTTTCAGGATGTTGTGGTCTAGACCTCCGACGTTGGGCCGATTGCCATTCTTTGCATTGGGGTAAAGGTCCTGGGGATGTGATGGTGCTTGTTAGGGGTCTTTTGCGTGAGTCTGTATCCACGGTAGGATGGGGAATTTCTAATTTGTGGCAGAACAGTTCTATATCTGAGGGTGAGGAGCAGGTGGACCGTCTGTTTTTCCATATGGATACCAATTGAAAGGGGTAGCTCCATCTGTAATTAATGTTTCTTGATTGTAGATGTCTTGTTAGGGGAGATAGCTCTTTTCTCCTAAACAATGTCCTAGTCGATAGGTCAGCGAAGAACTGTAGAGTAGAGCCATCTTTTTGGATGGGACATTTATCTCTGGCTGATTTCATTAGTTGCTCTTTTATTTGGTAGTTGGTGATCTTAACTATTATGTCTCGAGGGGGTACATCTTCGGCGTCAACGCCCTGTGGGCTCTATCCATTTCCACCGGGGATGAATCATCCACGTTTCTGAGTACAGCGAACAGGGATTGAAGATATCCAGGTATCTCTGAAGTTTCCACTGATTCTGGAATACCCGTATTCTAATATTGTGTCTCCGGAATCTGTTTTCAAAATCTTCTACTTTGTCTTCAAGTAGCTGAATGGTTTGATCTTGTTGGTGCAAATGTTTATTTACTTTAGCCACATCAGTAGCATGAGCTTGTAAGTCTTCTTCCAGGCTGTCAACTCTGTTCCCTATTTCTAACATGTCCTTTTTAAGATCTGATATCTTTTATTTTATGCATTGTTTTACTTGCATAATAAGAGTTGAAAAGTCCTGTTTTAATGGGATAGATGATAACACTGATTTGGGAACAGAAACCATGGAATTTTCTCCATCTGATTCTGAGTCTGAGGATAATGACGGTTGCTGTGATCTATGAGACTCTTTGGGTAGTTGTGTATTGTGTATTGGTTGCTTTAAAATAATTATCAACAGAGGGAGTTGAAGGCCCTTATTTTGTTTCTTTTTCTGAGCATTTTTCCTGGGAGACATGGCTATTTTTATTTATATATATTTCTCCCGATTATAACAGACAATAATGCTGCAATTATACTCCTGACTGAGTATATGCTGGCCTCTTTATAGGCAAATGTAAATCAGCGACCTGCACCTGAGATGAGAAGTGAAATGGACTGTTTAACATAGATTCAATAATATATTCACAGCTTGGCTACCTTACAGTGCCTTATATTTTAAACTTTTGGCTGATCCAGGGACCCTTATACTACCTTCTCCTATTGCAAATAGTCGCCTGTTAGGATATTGACCTTTAATATTATTTTATATTCTGCAATGGCTGCGCCTATTTAACTGAATTAAAGTATTTGGCCAGCAAGCTGTCTGCTGTAGGCTGTGTGAATGCAGACCTTTGTGCTCCCACTTCTCACCCGCTCTCAGCCGCTCACCTCTTCTTTGTCGGGGCTGCTTATGAGAATAAAAGATGGCAATCTTGCACCTCGCGGGATTTTTCCCTTTTGAATTAGGCCCAGGTCTTCGACCGATCAATTAGGCCGTCGGTCCGGCAAGAGGAGCTGCTGATCCACACGGATATCTTTCCCTAAAGACCTGTTGAGCGCGGATTTTCCAAAGCTATCTGGCCAGAGGAATACTTGTTACTGCCGAATGCCAGAAGGTCAGGTTTGCGACACCAGTTTAGGCCATAATTTTAGCGGCGTATCTGATACGGAATAGGCTTCACTTCTGTTATTTCTCGGGTACTTCAGGTGCTGTTAGGGCATTACATCCCATTTTGTGCTGGTTTAAGTGATTTTTATGTACCATCTCAACTACCTCTAGGACTAGAGCATCTGAGCTCACCTAAAGTGCGGCCATCACCATCGAGTGCCGGATCCGCCCCCCACGCTACTCTATTTTTCTATAGTAAAGCTTGCTACCGAGGAATCTTTCGAAAGTTTAGGCAGAGCTGCAGTTAACTTTTCTCCTGCGCTGTCTGCCCACCTCCATGAGCACGCTATTCCAGTGTGAGAGATCAGTGCACTCTTATCTTGCTCCTGCCCTGCTGTTAGATTAACCTGAGCTGGAGGGGATAAGGTTTCCAAAGATTTCTAAGTGTACTTTATCATTATTATTATTTAAATATATAATTTTCTGTGTGAATTTGTTTTGCTTGAAACTTTTTATTGAGCTGAATTTTTCTTGCTGTTACTTTACTGTGAGGTTCTCCAGCGTTTAATGTGCACTTTTACCAGTTTCCTGTCATTCTCGGATTTTAACTGAACATATCCCTGAATGTTTGTTTTCTGTGTAAAACTCAGAATTATTACAAGGAAGTTTATCAGATTTTCCAGACCAGTGTCAAAATTCTGGTCTTAGAAACCATGTCAGCTGACCAAAATTTCAGCCACAAGGTCCCTCTGGTCAAAACAGCTAGCACCATATTATTCCCATTGATCCTGATAATGGTATAGATTCCAAGTGGAGTGCAAATTAACGCTTCGGCTTGAGCCGCAATTGCGCTAGAAGTAATTTTTTTGTGCTTGTTGGGTTGCTCTCATTCTACAAGTTTAAAGTAAACCTTATTTGCTCTTGCGCTAACCCGACAAGCCCAAAAATCAGAAGTTAGAATATTGCCTGCGCGTTCATACTGTATATTCCCTTATAGAACTCAATAGAAAAAAAAGTGGAAAAAAACCTAGCAGCCCACTCTTGCGCAAACCCGATTGCATTTTCTCATTTGCGCCAACCCGACATGAAAATATGAATATTTCACATTCCAATGTTCTGCACATACAAGAATATGTTCTATTTATTCATAAATACATATTTCTATATATATATGATGGTATTTTGGTACAAGATATATCTATATCTAAATATATACATGATTATATATAGGTATAGATATATACAGATATAGAGGATGAATTATCAAACGTCTGTCGGACCTGATCCGACAGTGCGGATCAGGTCCGACAGACATCTCTGAATGTGGAGAGCAATACACTCTCTGTATTCAGCATTGCACCAGCAGCTCACAAGAGCTGCTGGTGCAACGCCACCCCCTGCAGACTCGCAGCCAATCGGCCGCCAGCAGGGAGGTTTCAATCAACCCGATCGTACTCGATCGGGTTGAATTGTGGCGATTCCTGTCCGCCTCATCAGAGCAGGCGGACAGGGTTATGGAGCAGCGGTCTTTAGACCGCTGCTTCATAACTGCTGTTTCTGGCAAGTCTGAAGACTCACCAGAAACACAGGCCCTCAAGCTCCATTCGGAGCTTGATAAATGGGCCTCATAGGATAACAAGAGAGTCTTTCCTGGTGGATAAACCACCAGTACATTTCCCTTTCTTCATCCATCCTGGACAATCATAACAACAGACGCAAGCATGGGGGTCCAGAAGAGCAATGGGAGTTTGGTCTCCTCAAGCGGTGAGGTTACCAATAAATGTGCTAGAACTCCGGGTGATCTTCAGGGCTCTTCAGAGCTGTCCTTTCCTGAAGGAGGAGACTTACTTGCATTGTGCATCGGACAATGTCACTGCAGTGGCATATATCAATCATCAAGGAGGAATTTGCAGTTCTCTAGTGATGAGAGAGGTGTCTCAAATTCTGGCAGAGAACAATTCCTGCATCAATTCTATTCGAGACATGAACTGGAAAGTAGATGTTTTCAGTTTCCAATCCTTTTTCCCAGGGGAATGGTTCTTTCATGCAGATGTCTTCAATCAGATAGTCAAGATGTGGGGTCTTTCAGAGATAGACCTGACGGCTTCTCGATTAAACAAGAAGCTTTCCAGATATTTTGAGAGGGCCAGAGATGCTCTAGCAGGTCCTTGGTCTTTTCGCCTGTAATAAATATTTCCTCCTACTTTTCTGCTTCCAAAAGTGATATCTCGAATAAAGCAGGAGCTGTCGCCAGTAATTCTGATAGCGTCAGCTTGGTCTTGCAGAACTTAGTGGACTTAGTTCTAATACCAAGCTCTCCTCCATGGTCTCTTCCTTTTTGTCACGGGCTTCTATCTCAAGGTCCATGTTATCATCAAAATTTTGAGTCTCTAAACCTGACGACTTTGAACAAATAGCGCTTCACTTTGTAATACCAGCGCACAATAATGTGCACTGGTATTACAAGTTAATAGCAATTTAAACGTGAGCTCAAGTTCACATTGCAAGGTAGCATTGTGCTCATGAGACCGTACTTCCATAGGCTCCTATGGGAGCCTCGTTCTGATGCTGTCACATACGGAACCTAGCGCAGCGAAGGAGATAGTGCAGCGATGGGCAGCATTTGTATATGATTGCTGACAAGCGGAAGGAGAATCCACGTGGTGTAGCTGCGTTGGATGAACCGGAACCAGCTAATTTAAAGTGAATGTGTCCAATAGGAATGATGCTGTTAGAGTGCCGTAGCTGCGGTCTGATCCGTGACCGCAAAATGTAGCAAACATAGGGAGGAAACAAAGTAGCAGGCACTACTACAAAAATGGTGCGATAAAAAATAAACTTTAATGAAAAAGTTAAAATACAAGCACAGGCAGATCACTAGACCAAGGAGGAAGATAGAGCAACAGCCTGATGCGTTTCTCGCCCTCTAGTGGCGCTTAATCATAGGCCTTATGCTAAACGCGTCAGGCTGTTGCTCTATCTTCCCCCCTAGTCTAGTGATCTGCCTGTGCTTGTATTTTAACTTTTTTCATTAAAGTTTATTTTTTATTGCACTTTTTTTGTAGTAGTGCCTGTTACTTTGTTTCCTCCATTTGTATATGATTATATACATATATATATTTATAATAACAAATATCAGAGGGAACGCAATTGCTGTAAAAGAGCTTTTTATATGTAAAGCCGACAGTAAACCTTCTAGTTCTGTCAGTATTTAAATTGTAATGGTGCAGACCCTTATAAATAATTTATCATGATTAAGCAAGAGGAGAGAGAAATCTAGGAATGTAATCCTAGTTAAGAAAAGACAGGGATTTCAGCACTCTTTTTGGAAAATAAAGCTCATTAGACCAAAATGTGTTTTTAAACAGTGAATTCTTTAATCCAATTATGAACAGAGAAAACTTCCAGCTATATATACACCACTCCCCCTGAGGAAAGGACTCAATACTTATTGTATTAGTAAAAGGGAGTATCGAAAAGAAAACAAAATTTACTTCAAGATATACTAGAGTTAGTGATATAAACCTGACCGGTCAGGGGTGCACATTTAATACATGGATACACAGCCAAACCCTACATGGATTTGTAGATTGACACCTGTATATAACCTCTACACCCTGCTGCTCACAGAACCCCTTTAAAAGAGGTATAGCCTGGGCAGGTTTTAAAAGGAATGGGATCTAAGAGGTTAATTAGGGGTATCAAAGACAGAAGCAAGTCACAGTTTGTTATCGCAATTACAATATGGTATGCAATGAATAGCGTATATTGGTATACAGACATGAAATGTAAAGCCTGAAATTCGAGATTCACTACACCTAGCTGCTCACAGTACTCCAGTTAAGGAGAGTATAATACCGGGCAGTACAACAAGTGGTAATATCTACCAGGATCTAAGTGATCTCTAAGTTAGGCTTTGTTTACACTTAACAAAACACATTTGAGCGACTTTTTGCAATAAATACAGACAGTATGTGCCCTTATTATGCTTTTTTGTATTTTGTTAGTTTGTCATGCAAAGCTTTGCTGTAGAAAGAAATAAGCAGAAGTGTAGAATTGTAGCATAGAGCACAGTGCATGATATCTTCTTAATAGTGCTGTAATCGTGGAAGTGCTGACACATAAAGCTGCATTAAAGGAAACATTGTAGCAAGCAGAAGAAAGAGCAATTCAGATGCTGTTAGTTAAAAGTTCAGCTTAGCGTATGTAACACAATGTTACAATTCTTGGCAGCTATTGTAGCAATATCCGTGAATTTCTTTTGTAAACGTATTCCTCACAAAGCAATCAAACATTGCAGTTTTCACTGGTATACCGCCCTGACGAAGCCCGGTGTGTCTAACAGCCCTGCGGGTGAAACGCGCGTCGGCATTGGCTAAGCCGACCGGCCTACGTGGTGCACGCCACAAACACAGCCTCCTAAACCGCATGGTTGAAGGTACCTGCGGTGAAATTTACAGAAGTGTAACAACGGCACTCTAAAGATCGGAGATACGTCTGAATGAACTAAACAAGGTCGTATGTGTCACAGTAAGGTTCACTGATATGAACTGTAATACGGTCGAATATAACAATATGGTTACCAGTGAAAACTGCAATGTTTGATTGCTTTGTGAGGAATACGTTTACAAAAGAAATTCACGGATATTGCTACAATAGCTGCCAAGAATTGTAACATTGTGTTACATACGCTAAGCTGAACTTTTAACTAACAGCATCTGAATTGCTCTTTCTTCTGCTTGCTACAATGTTTCCTTTAATGCAGCTTTATGTGTCAGCACTTCCACGATTACAGCACTATTAAGAAGATATCATGCACTGTGCTCTATGCTACAATTCTACACTTCTGCTTATTTCTTTCTACAGCAAAGCTTTGCATGACAAACTAACAAAATACAAAAAAGCATAATAAGGGCACATACTGTCTGTATTTATTGCAAAAAGTCGCTCAAATGTGTTTTGTTAAGTGTAAACAAAGCCTAACTTAGAGATCACTTAGATCCTGGTAGATATTACCACTTGTTGTACTGCCCGGTATTATACTCTCCTTAACTGGAGTACTGTGAGCAGCTAGGTGTAGTGAATCTCGAATTTCAGGCTTTACATTTCATGTCTGTATACCAATATACGCTATTCATTGCATACCATATTGTAATTGCGATAACAAACTGTGACTTGCTTCTGTCTTTGATACCCCTAATTAACCTCTTAGATCCCATTCCTTTTAAAACCTGCCCAGGCTATACCTCTTTTAAAGGGGTTCTGTGAGCAGCAGGGTGTAGAGGTTATATACAGGTGTCAATCTACAAATCCATGTAGGGTTTGGCTGTGTATCCATGTATTAAATGTGCACCCCTGACCGGTCAGGTTTATATCACTAACTCTAGTATATCTTGAAGTAAATTTTGTTTTCTTTTCGATACTCCCTTTTACTAATACAATAAGTATTGAGTCCTTTCCTCAGGGGGAGTGGTGTATATATAGCTGGAAGTTTTCTCTGTTCATAATTGGATTAAAGAATTCACTGTTTAAAAACACATTTTGGTCTAATGAGCTTTATTTTCCAAAAAGAGTGCTGAAATCCCTGTCTTTTCTTAACTAGGATTACATTCCTAGATTTCTCTCTCCTCTTGCTTAATCATGATAAATATATATATTTATGTATTTATATGTGTATATGCACCCCACTCCCACCAACTTTAGACCCCAAAAACTGCCTAGTGCAGTTGTTTTTAAAATTGTTTAAAAAAGCTATTTTTTTTAATTAAAAATTTCAATGCCCTCTATTTTGAGGGCATTTTGGGGCACTTTTAGAAAATTAACCATAGTTGTAATCTCTGGTTAATATTTGGAGCGCTAGCAATAACCAGCCACTTGTAATGTCTAGTTAATTATTGCGCTCCCACAAACGGGCAAATTTGCGCTCCACTTGTAATCTAGCCCATAGTTTTAAATCAGCAAGGTTTTTATGATGTGGTTCTAAATAGTTTGATCCAGGCTAGTAAACCTGTTTCGAGAAGATCTATCATAAAATATGGAACATTTCTGTTTCTTGGTGTGAATTTTTTTTTAATTGGCATTCTTTCAGAATACTGCAATTTTTACAAGAAGGTTTAGACAAGGGTTTATCTGCTAGTTTTTTTGAAGGGTAAAGTTTCAACTCTTTCTGTTCTCTATCTCAGAAAAATCACTATTACTGATGTTTGGAATTTTATTCAATCTTTAGTCAGACTTAAGACAGTTATTAGACCAATTTCTCCCCCCCCCACCGAACCTTAATTTGGTTTTAATAGTCTTGCAAGTTTCTCGATTTGAACCTATGCACTCTTAAGACATTAAGCTACTGTCTTGATAGGTTTTGTTTCTTTTGTTTCTCGCGATTTATTCTGCCAGAAGAGTCTCTGAATTGTCTGATCCTTCTTGTGATCCACCTTACCTAGTTTTTCATCAATATATTTATATATTTTATAGATCAAATTTGATTTCTTACCATGGGTAGATTCATCGGACAACATCAATAATAGAGCTGTTTCTTCATAATTTGGATTTAGTTAGAGCTTTAAAGTTTTACTGTTCTTGTCACAAATTATTTTAGTCTGTTCATTCATTTTTCAGGTCCACGCAAGGGTCAGAAGGCCTTAGGCATTTCATTGGCTTCTTTTTTAATTTTTAATCTGCAAGGCTTACTTGGAGACGGGAAAGTTTCTATCAAAGCGTATTACTGCTTATTCTATCAGAACAGATTCCACTTCTTCTGCATTTAAAAATGAGGCTTCTTTAGAACAAATTTGCAAGGCAGCAACATGGTCATCCCTACATACCTTTAATAAATTCAACCACTTCAATTTTTTTTGCTTCTACGAAGGCAGCTTTTGGTGGGAAAGTTCTACAGGCAGCACTGTCTGGTAACTAGGTGCCTGTCTTTTCCCACAAAAGAAAGCAAAATGTATGCTTACATGATAAATTAATTTGTTTTAAGGTGGTGGAGTCCAAGAAGCCCGCCCCATTTATTTAATTTTTTTCTGGCGGCAGTTCTAGTTTTGCACCTCATTTTCCTTGGCTATATGTTAGACTGGCTAATTGGTGATGTGGGAGGGATAGAATACTCTTGGAGTTTTTGGGAATCTTTGCCTCCTCCTAGTGGCCAGGAGTTGAATCCCATATGTAATGAACTTGTGGACTCTCAACACCTTGAAATAAAAGAATTTATCAGGTAAGCATACATTTTGTTTATAAATCATATGTTTCTTAGAATTCTTAATTTTTTGTGCAAATAGAGTTTCACTCCTCAAGAAAACTTGCGTTTTTGTTTATAACTTTAGTGAAAAGATTTTCAAAGAAAGTTCTTCCATCTGTGTCCATGTCTGATTAGGAAATTAATGCCTTGGTTTTAGTCAACTCTGGTAATATTTTGTTTGCCTTCTAACATATTATAGCTTCACAATAAGCAGTATATTAGAATGCAGACAATTTATAAATCAAGAATTGTAGAATGTGTAACATGTAGTGTAGTGTTCTACACTGATGATATCTTACTGATTTTTTTATTTAGATCAGACAATTTGAATAAATAAATGTAAACCTTTTTTTCTTTAACAGAGCAACATTTCCCCTGATTACAAAATGTCCCTCATTGATGTAGGCCTTGCAATTGAATGCTTGATTGGTGGAGCTTATCGGAGCAGTTACACAAGGAAAAGTTTCAGAGTCCTATACAACAGCCTTTACAGGAAAGAAAAGGTACATTTTCCTCTAATATCTGAGCATTTCAGTTTAGGTTAAGCTGAACAGGAATGGATTTGGATCTTAAAAACCACTTTTGGCATAGTATATGCATGTGTGCTCTGGTGACACATACTGATGTTATGGGTTTACCTTTCGATTGATGCTTCTCTACATATGTAAATGCAGTACAAACACATCATATGCACCAAAGGGCTTCTGAAACATAGTAAGAGAGCAGGTGCTTTATTTATACTGCTAAGGTTAAGGATGGCTTTTGGATATGCATTTGCATTGCTAGAGAGCAGGAGTGTAATTATAAATTGTAATTTAAGTAAACTGGATGTGCACAAAAACACAAATTCATAGTAATGAGTACAACATACAAAACATGGAAAAAGAAAGCAACAGAGGCGCTAGCATGGCCTAGTACCACCAAACCAGGTATATACAAATGCAGGAGATAGAGTATACTCACAAACAGAGCGCACCCACCAGTGCTATTGAAGCAGACTGGAACTTAGCAGTGGTCCAGCTCACTGATAACCGCCAGCGCAGATCCAGAAAATCCTTGGGAGGGCCTGTGGTTTAATGCCTGGATGGACAAAAGGGACACACAGACAACAGGCCCTCCCAAGGATTTTCTGGATCTGCGCTGGCGGTTATCAGTGAGCTGGACCACTGCTAAATTCCAGTCTGCTTCAATAGCACCGGTGGGTGCGCTCTGTTTGTGAGTATACTCTATCTCCTGCATTTGTATATACCTGGTTTGGTGGTACTAGGCCATGCTGGCGCCTCTGTTCCTTTCTTTTTCCAGAATACGATCCTGCTGCCTTATCTTTTTGGAGTCTCATCTATTATTGGTTTTATGGACTTTCTTTTGTATTATTATATATCTTAACAATTGATTGTTTTTGTGAATGTTTTTGTGATTTGGGGTTTTTGTACTCAGGAGGCGCCCCCTATGGGTGTGGTATACGTCTGAGTACACCACACTCTACATATATTTAAAATACAAAACATTATTGCTGTTTTTTCATAAAATGGGCTGTACATGGCGTTCCATGGGCGTATTTGAAATTGTTTCTTAAATGCCAGCATAAACAAAAATAACAGTGAATTTAAGGTACAGTGCTCTGTAAACTGTGTAATTTGTTTAGTATTAGGTGTAATATTAAAGTTTAAACATACGCTGGGTTCTCCCTGTTTACTTCGTTCTCCATTGCAAACTTTTGCATAGCAGAGAGCTCTCATTATTTCTTGCCACTTTCCAATTTACTTTTATCATCAAATTTGCTTAGCTCTCTTGGTATTCTTTGAGGAGAGCTAAACCTACGTAGGCTCATATTCTAATTTCTAAAATGTTGAACTGCCTCTTATATCAGTGCATTTTGACAGTTAGACACTGCTAGTTGGTGTGTGTGTGTCACATATATAACATTGTGCTTACTCCTGTGGAGTTTTTTAAGACTCAGAACTGATTGGCAAAAATGCATGTCTGTCAAAAGAATTGAGATAAGGGGCAGTCTGTAAAGGCTTAGATACAAGGTAATCACAGAGGTAAAAAGTGTATTAATATAAGTGTTGGTTATGCAAAACTGGGGAATGGGTAATAAAGGTATTATCTATCTTTTTAAACAATACAAATTCTGGAGTAGACTGACACTTTAAATATGAATATTGCATAATTATGATTTTTAATATTTTCATCTACTTGACTGCGAAGGGCTCTATTTATGTATACATACTGTATGTATTTATGTATTTATATGTCTGTAAATACATATATATAAACATATAAATACATATGTACACACATATAGATGTGTGTGTATAAATATATATATATATATATATATATATATATAAACATGCATATAAATATTTAGACATGTATATGTATGTATCTCTATGTTAAAGCCCTTTGCAGTCCTGTTTTTCTAATACCTGTGACCGCATATCTTTGAGCCCTTATAACTTAAAGAGACAGTCAAGTCCAAAAAAAACTTTCATGATTTAAATAGGGCATGTCATTTTAAACAATACACACGCTACTTCTGACACACGCAAACACCCGTGATAAACCCCTTACTGTTAGCACGCCACTCGTTATCTAGCCCTTTGTGTGCTACGTACATCTAGTCTCTTTCTCCCTTAAATTGATTAATAGGTCATAGATAGATAGGTGATATATAGATATATAGACAGACAGATAGATGATAGATAGATATACAGACAGACAGATAGATGACAGATAGATATCTTTTTGATAGAAAGTAATGTATAGCTACATTGATAATAAAGTAGCAAATCATCACATCTTAAATGTTTTTGAAAGTAAAATGTAATGGGTGTAGACTTATTTATTATTTTTGTTTTGTTAATGGTTTATTATTATGGTTATTAAGCCATGGACAATCATTTTATTTGACATGTTTTATTGTTCAATACATAAGCAGAGTGTTTTGATTCATTATCTCCTATTTGTTCCTTTCTTTGTTAGAGAGTCGCCCATACCTTGTCTAACAGCCTGGCACACAATTTGTCTCATCTTTCCATAAACCAGAACAGCCAGATGAACAGCAAACTTCCTTCACCTGAAAATACTTTGCATTCTCAGTTCATCCGAACAGCCCAGCCATACCCCAAACGCAAGGTGATCCTTTCAAGTTTTGTGTCTGACTTAATTGGAAATTTTCTACAAGAGTCAGGTTCCTAATCTACTGAACAAATTTTCATAGCTATTTTTATATAATAAAAGGCTATTAGGTTAATATCTAGAGAAAGAATTCATCATCAAATCTAAACCAATACACATACACATGTGTTTATAAAGAGGTTTAACACATAGAATATAATTGGCACATTTTATATCACAATTATATTTTAGTGCACTACGTTCCAGAACATTTGAATATGCAGAAAATAAAACCTTTAAATTATCACCAGGAATATCTAGGAAAATATGTATTTTTTTCTGCAAATTGCCATAAGCAATAAACAGAAATGTAAGAACTATTGCAAAGAATCAGGTTTAAAGGACATATACCACCTTGTAATTACAGAACTTATCTCTAGTCTTGCAATAAATTAGCATACTAGCCAAAAAATAAAGAGGGAGGAGCCAATCCAGACTTCTTACTTAAATAATAATACTTACCAAAACATGCATTATTTTGCAGACAGATATGAGGCAGGGTTGTGTATGTGACATTAAATTATATGGGGCAAAAAAAAATTAAAGTGTAATGCAAAGCTTTGTTTTTTTACTATGTATATAAATTTTATTTTACAATTTCACAGTCTTTAATGTCCCTTTAAGTAAATAATAATTGCTGCATACTAAGGGCTTGCTTCCACTGAGTTGTTAAAAATGGAGCCGTAAGTTACCGAAGTGGCTGACAGCTAAAAGTAGTTCGCAGCTCCATTTTAGTACTAGATTTCCATTTAAACATTTTGCGCATTGCGTGCAGTCGCTCTTTTCGTGTAGGTGTAAGTTAACGTTATATTAACACTTCCATCCGACTTTGGATTTCTTGAAAATCAATTAGTTGCTATAGTAACCCGACATTACACTATAAAATTTACGTTTAACTTCTGTGCTCCTTATCTGAAGATCTGTATATAAGCATACACTTTCTCAGACATTTTTGCTTTTTATTTCATCTGCTCTAGTTTTCCTCAACTCAATCTTCAAATTTCTATTCTTATTTAATTATTTTGAAAACATTTCTTTTGAAAGGAAAAGACCACCTGCCCACATAAATTCAAGAAGAAAGTGAAAGAGGAATTGCCCCCAAATGAGGAAAATGAGCCGGTTGGTTTTGTTTATCCTTACAACGATCTTTTGGTTTGGGCCGTGTTAATGAAACGACAGAAGATGGCCTTGTTTTTCTGGCATCATGGGGAAGAGGCTATGGTGAAAGCAGTGATTGCCTGTAAAGTATACCGAGCAATGGGACATGAAGCCAAGCAGAGTAACATGGTGGATGACACATCCGAAGAGCTAAAGAAGTATTCCAAGTAGGAGTTCTTCCTTCACTATAAATGAAGATGTTTGTATCTAGGATATGTGCATGGGAGTCTTGAGGAGGGGCCAAGTGGGGTCAAATGCTGACTCATGGAGTTTATATCAAGGA
Source organism: Bombina bombina (assembly GCF_027579735.1). Taxonomy (NCBI): domain Eukaryota; kingdom Metazoa; phylum Chordata; class Amphibia; order Anura; family Bombinatoridae; genus Bombina; species Bombina bombina. Next base: position 589,682,292 of record NC_069500.1, read on the forward strand.
ATAAGCATCAGTTCTCTTGAATGTTGCCACTGATATTATTTTGTTCAGGGCATTTTATATTTTTTTTGCCTCTCCCCTTCTAAATATTTTTGCAGACAACCATTTTTCTTTCATGATTCAGACAGAGCGCAGGATCGTAAACAACTTTCCAATTTACTTCTATTATCCAATTTCCTTTATTTTCTTGGTATCCTTTGTTAAAGAAGCAGCAATGCACAATTGGAAGATAACTGAACATATTGGGTGAGCCAATGACAAGAGGTATATATGTGCACCTACCTATAAGCAGCTAGCTCCCAGTAGTGCATTGCTGCTCCTGAGCCTACCTAGGCATGTTTTTCAACAAAGGATACCAAGTGAACAGTGTCTCAAAAAATAGAAATAAATTGGAAAGTTGTTAAAAATGGCATTTTTATGAAATACAAACTAAAATACTAATGTCCCTTTAAGTCTTAGATAAGTAATATTTTGGCAATTATTATCTGTATCTGTTCTCTATCTTACGTGCAAGACCTAAACACAAGAGAGAGTGGAATAACTAATAATATATTACCAAAATAAATCACAGTACAATCTCTCTTTCATTCGAAAAATATGACTTTCAGTCTTGCAGTGCAAATTATAATATATGGTCGTCATCGGCACAATACGTTTAGTGTGGATGATGACCACATGTCACCATCGTGAAGGTGCACTTTTGGAGTAAAGCAATTTGTCATGGAGGAATCAGGGGATGCCAGTGATGTCATCACATATGGGGCGATATTACATATGCGGCGCAGGGTTCAGCGTAACTGCTGAAACCCGCGTCGCTCGTAATTTCACCTTGCACATAAACCGCGCTGGAAGTTCATATACTGCCGTGAGTTGGATAAACTGGCGATGTCCAGAAATGTGAGTAAATACACATTTCTGGGGTCGCCAGTGATTTATGGCAGTTTAGAATCTGCCGGCGCATAAGAAAAAAGTTAAATCTCCCATAACAGTCTAACCCGCCTCCCAGAAATAAACCTGACATGTCAAAACCCCTATATTTGCCATCACCCCACATCGCAACTAGTAATAAATGTATTAATCCCTAAGATGCCAACCCCCCACAACGCAATATACCTAATTTAACTATTAACCCCTAATCCACCATTCACCCACATCACAATCTAACTAATACATTTATTACACCCCTAATCCGCCATCCCCCCACATCGCAAAGTATCTAATTAACCTATTAACCCCTAAACCGCCAACCACCCACATTGCATTAAACCTAATTAACCTATAAAATACTAAACTGCCAACCCCCCACAACGCAAATAACTAACGGCTAGATTAAGAGTTGTGCGGGAAGGTGAAAAAGCAGCGTTAACAGGTCCTAACGCTGCTTTTTTACGCCCGCTGCTATTACGAGCCTTGCAGGTATAGGTGTACCGCACAATTTTTTGGCCTTACCGCAAACCAACTTACGTAAATTTGGGACTTGCATAGCGCCAGTATTACGAGTTTGTCCTGGGAGGCCAAAAAGTGAGTGGTATAGCCTCTACTGCCAAAATTCCTAACGCATTTTAAAGTCAGTAGTTTTACACTACAAAGCTGTAGCATAAAACTCCTAACTAAAGTGCTAAAAAGTACACTAACACCCATAAACTACCTATTAACCCCTAAACCGAGGCCCTCCCGCATTGCAAACACTATAATAAAATTATTAACCCCTAATCTGCCGCTCCCGACATCGCTGCCACTATAATAAACATATTAACCCCTAAACTGCCTCACTCCCGCCTTGCAAACACGAGTTAAATATTATTAACCCCTAATCTGCCGCCCCTAACATCGCCGCCACCTACATTATACTTATTAACCCCTAATCTGCCGTACCCAACATCGCAGCCACTATTCTAAATTTATTAACCCTTCAAACCTAAGTCTAACCCTAACCCTAACACCCCCTAACTTAAATATAATTAAAATAAATCTAAATAAAATTCCTAGCATTACCTAAATTATTCCTATTTAAAACTAAATACTTACCTATACCTTACCTTACTAATAGTTACATTGTATCTAGCTTAGGTTTTATTTTTATTTTACAGGCAAGTGTGTATTTATTTTAACTAGGTAGAATAGTTATTAAATAGTTATTAACTATTTAATAACTACTTAGCTAAAATAAATACAAAAGTACCTGTAAAATAAAACCTAACCTAAGTTACACTAACACCTAACACTACACTACAATTAAATAACTTACCTAAATTAAATACAATTAAATAAATTAAATACAATTAGCTAAATTACAAAAAAACAACAACACTAAATTACAGAAAATAAAAAACAAATTACAAGATCTTTAAACTAATTATACCTAATCTAAGAGCCCTATCAAAATAAAAAAGCCCACCCAAAATAAAAAAAAAACCCTATTCTAAACTAAACTATCAATAGCCCTTAAAAGGGCCTTTTGCGGGGCATTGCCCCAAAGAAATCAGCTCTTTTACCTGAAAAAGAAATACAACCCCCCCCCAACAATAAAACCCACCACCCACACAACCAACCCCTAAATAAAACCCTAACTAAAAAAACTAAGCTCCCCATTGCCCTGAAATGGGCATTTGGATGGGCATTGACCTTTAAAGGGCATTTAGCTCTAGGAAGTATTTAGTTTTAAATAGGAATAATTTAGGTAATGATAGGAATTTTATTTATATTTATTTTAATTATATTTAAGTTAGGGGGTGTTAGGGTTAGGGTTAGACTTAGCTTTAGGGGTTAATAAATTTAGAATAGTGGCGGCAATGTTGGGGACGGCAGATTAGGGGTTAATAAATGTAGGTAGGTGGCGGCGATGTTGGGGCGGCAGATTAAGGGTTAATAAGTATAATGTAGGTGTTGGCGATGTTGGGGGCAGCAGATTAGGGGTTAATAAGTATAATGTAGGTGTTAGCGATGTTGGGGGCAGCAGATTAGGGGTTAAAAAGTATAATGTAGGTGGCGGCGATGTCTGGAGCGGCAGATTAGGGGTTAATAAGTGTAAGATTAGGGGTGTTTAGACTTGGGGTTCATGTTAGGGTGCTATGTGTAAACATAAAATTTGTTTCCACATAGGAATCAATGGGGCTGCGTTACTGAGTTTTACGCTGCTTTTTTGCAGGTGTTAGACTTTTTCTCAGCCGGCTCTTACCATTGATGTCTATGGGGAAATCGTGCACGAGCACGTATAACCAGCTCACCGCTCACTTAAGCAGCGCTGGTATTGGAGTGCAGTGTGGAGCTCAATTTTGCTCTACACTCACTTCTTGCCTTTTAATGCCGTGTTCATAAAAACCCGTAATACCAGCGCTGTAGGTAAGTGAGCGGTGAGAATAAACTGCAAGTTAGCACCGCAACCCTCAAAACGCAAAACTCGTAATCTAGGCGTAATTTAATTACTAAGCCCCCTAAACTAACACCCCCTAAATTAACCCCAATTACAAAAAAAAATACCAAGTTACAATTAAAATAAAAAACTAACATTACTTAAAAAAAACAAAACTAAGATTAAATTAAATAAATCTAAAATTACAAAAAATAAAAAAGTCTAAAATTACAGAAAGAAATAAACCAAATTATCAAAAATAAAAAATTAAACCTAATCTAAAACCCCTATGAAAATAAAAAAAGCCCCCCAAAATAAAAACACCCCCTAATCTAAACTAAACTACCAATAGCCCTTAAAATCGCCTTTTGTAGGGCATTGCCCTAAGTTAAACAGCTCTTTTACATTTGAAGTAATGTTAGGTTTTTTAATTTAATTGTAACTTAGTCATTTTTTATTTTATGTAATTGGGGTTAATTTAGGGGGTGTTAGGTTAGGGGGCGTAGTAATTAAATGAGTTATTTGCTTTGTGGGGGGTTGGCAGTTTAGGGGTTAATTAAGTTTATTGCGATGTGGATGGTTGGCGGTTTAGGAGTTTATAGATTAATTAGGTTTATTGCTATGTGGGGGGTTGGGGGTTTAGGGGTTAATATGTTAATTAGATTTATTGCGATGTGGGGGTTGGCGGTTTAGAGGTTAATAGGTTAATTAGATACTTTGCTATGTGGGGGTTGGCAGATTAGGGGTTAATAATAATTTTATTTAATTATTACGGTGGGGGGATGGCGGTTGACAGGTAGATATTGTGTGAGGTGTTAATACTTTCAGGGAGTTTCGGTGCTTCATATACTCAGCGCAAGGCTTGCTGCGCCTGCCTATGTGTGGCGAGGTGAAAATGTAGTAAAATTTCTCCATTTTTGCCTCGTAAGTCCTTGCACTGAATATGAGATACCGACTTGTGACGCAGTTCTATGTTAGTTTATGGGAGTAAAATTAGCGGGCAACCGGTGAAATATACGTGCCACATTTATATACGGTTCCATATATGTGATTGCAATACTGGACTAAACACTGGTATCGCCGGCATTTGTGGGCGATGCTGCATTTGTAATCTCACCCATGGGTGTGGTGCCGTAATTACTTTGCTCTCAAATCCAATAAGTTATGGGCAGCTTCTATAAAAAGAAGGGGGCTGGTTGGGGGTCAGTACAAAAGTAAACCTCATCAGCCCTAATAAGGCACAGACAACCTCAGGACCTGTTTTAAATGCAGTAGCCTTCAAATGGTGTGTGACTGCAGGGTAAACCGTTTAAGAACATTTAAAAAAACAAAAAAAAAAAACTTTTTTTCAGACTGGGGATTTACACACTCAGGTCATCAAAAGGGTTAAAAGACCCCCAATACTTCATGTTTAAAAGCCCAGAAGCCCTTTCACTACTATTTTTTTTTTTTGGCTACTTACATTTAAACACTATTGTAAGTCAAATTTCAATGAGTGACCCACACAAATTAAAGAGGCCCCTTTTTGCAGTACAAAAATAAAAAAACATTTTTACCATAGTGATCACCTGGGTATACAGACACATGTCATACATTTTATCAAGAGAGGGACTTGTCAACTATAATATAAACTTTATTAGAAGTCTCTAGCCATAATAGATTTTTTTAATTTAGCTTATATATTTTCCATTTCCTGGCAAACTCCCTAGTTTTATGCTTTTTACTTTTTTATCTGGATGCTTATGGCTTTCATAGACCACTACCATTTAAAAAAGCAGGCAATTCTCTTTTAAATTAGAGGTCTATTTTGTAGCAAAAAAGGGAGCTGAGATTGAAGATTGAGGGGTTCAATCAACCACCGCCTATCCAGCTCCCTTACCTGCCTGTCACATTGTGGTCCCACCCCCTCTGTAATGTCACCACGCATGTAGCTCTGTGAGGGCCGCCCACTATACTAATGATCAGGTCTGCAGTGCGGGGGAATCACCGATCTGATGACGAGAACGGGTCATCATGCACTTACAGGCAGCTATTTGCATGAAGACAAATTCTTGTCACATGCATGGAAGTGATTGAAATAAAGCTACTATATAGGTTGGAATATGGCATATCTATAAATTGCAGTAGATGCTAAATAAATAGTTTAATTTTTTTTTTTTTAAATAGCAAGGGTGGATTGGATATTTGATACAGGTTTATAGCATAATATGGATGTTTTCCCTGTTAGCAATTTAATGGAAAGAGCTATGCAGCCCCTACAAAATATTTTAAGAAAGTCTGAATATATTTAGTTTTTAAAAAGGATTCTTTGAACTCTTTACATCATAAGAGTCGCTCCTGTTGACTTACACAGTGCCAGTGCAGCTGATTTGGGCTTCCTTTGGTGAGCGACATGTACATGCATGGTGCATACACATCACTCAACAAAAACAGCCTTTTGTACATGCACTTGTATTAGAAACTTTCTTAAAATGGTGTGCTGTCAGTTTGTAGACCCATCAGTATGCCCCTTTAAGTTTTAATAAACATTACTGAATGTTAGATTAAATTAAAATGAAGACATTGTGCTCAAGATTTTGTAAAAAAAATTGTATATTTTTATTTTTTGTGTAGAGAATTTGGTCAGCTTGCTCTGGACCTACTTGAAAATGCCTTCAAGCTAAATGAACAAATGGCTATGAAACTTTTAACATATCAGCTAAAGAACTGGAGCAATTCAACATGTCTAAAATTAGCTGTGTCATCAGCACTCCGACCTTTTGTCTCCCATACTTGTACCCAGATGTTGCTTACAGATATGTGGATGGGGCGTCTAAAGATGCGCAAGAACTCCTGGCTTAAGGTAATGCTCAAATTCTGCTCTTATAATATAAAAACGGCAGAAACTCCATATTGAGGTCCCTATTTATGCATATGTGCAGGAACTCATTTTAATTTTCTAACTGGCTCCATCAAGAGACAACATAAATAACATTCTGAGGCTTTTCAAATGGTGTGTATCTGGACTGTAAAACAGTGCAAATTTTACTTAAAGGGATATGAAACCCAATTTTTATTTTTCAGGATTGATACAGAGCATATAATTCTAAACAACTTTAAAATGTACTTGTATGTTTAAATTTGCTTCATTCTGTTAGCATACTTTGTTGAAAGAGCATCAGTTCACTACTGGGAGCTAGCTAGACACAGTGGACACAAAAGGCATATATGTGCAGCCACCAATCAGCAGCTAGCTCCCAGTAATGCATTGCTGCTCCTGAGCCTACCCGGTATTATTTTCAACAAATTATACCAAAAGAATGAAGCAAATTAGATAATAGCTATAATTATACAGTATATGTATATAAGCATATACATACATATTTAAATTGCAGTCTATGGGAACACACTGTTCCCATAGACCGCAATGTAAAGGCACTTTTCAGATACCCCACTCCCACCAACTTTATCAATCTCTTCATTCTATGACCACGACTACTTCTAATTGTAACTGGAAGTAATATAGAAAAACGGTATAAAGAATTGGTATGTTCTAACCACTAGTCAATAATATGGCCCGACACTGCGGATCAAGTCCGCCAGACCTCGCTGAATACAGCGAGCAATACGCTCGCCGTATTCAGCATTGCACCAGCAGCTCACAAGAGCTGCTGGTGCAACGCCGCCCCCTGCAGACTCGCGGCCAATAGGCCGCCAGCAGGGGGATGTCAATCAACCTGATCGTACTCAATCGGGTTGATTTCCGTCGATGTCTGTCCGCAAGCTCAGAGCAGGCAGACAGGTTATGGAGCAGCGGTCTTTGTGACCGCTGCTTCATAACTGTTGTTTCTGGCGATTCTGCAGGCTCGCCAGAAACACGGGGCATCAAGCTCCATACGGGGCTTGATACATATGCCCCTATATATCTACTATTCAGTATTTAATACAGATTATGAAAAGTAGATACGGCACTCTCTTGCATTTTCACATTTAATCTGTCTACAGTATAATTAGCTTTTTTGTCCCACAGGTTATCTTGGGAATACTTCTGCCTCCTTTTATATTGATGTTGGAGTTTAAGAGCAAAGCTGAAATGTCGCATGTACCCCAATCCCAGGACTTTCACCAGTTTACCCGTTTGTATGTTGACGCACCTCCATCAAATGCCAGAGAAGAGGTAACTCAGGTGAGCCTTTCTAACAGTATATGTATATATAACTACTGTATATAACATCAGTTTCATTTTTATATATAACTATTGTAGTGAATTTGTACAGTAATGAGCAAAATATGAATCAACTTCTGGAATATGTGGAGAAATTTAAGGGTTCAGTAGTAGAGAAAAACGTAATAACGTACTAATAAAGTACTGAATAAATCATATATATAACAACATTATAAGAAGAGACAACACTCAAAAAGACAGTTTTTGTCACATCTCAATTGTTGGTAAAAAATGTCATTTTTATTTTATTAATAGAAAATAACCACAGAATTACATCGTTGAGTAGGTACTTTCAATATTACTATATAAGAAACGTTTTTATAATAAATTATTGACAAGAATAATAAAAACAAACAAAAAACAAAAACAACTTTTAAGTATAGCATGTTAACCCCTAATCTTGGAGCATGAGAGGTAGTTTTGACTGCTGGTTGGTGCTTGTTCACTACTCTAAAGTGTCTGAGATAGCATTTGAGAATGGTTTGTTTATTTGAAAGGCGTTATATTGGATAGACAAAGTCACAAGGGATTCATTTACATGGAAGCTTATCTTCCTGTTAGATATCTGCCTTCAGGAGGAAGTGGCCACAAGCCACATTCGTCTCTTTTCAGAGCCGGATTTATTCTTGTGAAAGTGCAACACACTGAGATCTGGATTTGCACAAGAATAAATCCGGTGTTCTGTCGAGAACTCCAATTCGTCAAAAACTCCAATCTGAACCCCACAGGCAGAGGCAAAATAGATAGTGAAGATAGGCGATTACAGGGCCTATCTGATTGGTTGTGAATCCTGTCACTCACTGGACACGGACCAATCAGATGTATGAAAATACCAGAAGTGACGTCAGATTGGAGTTTTCGACAGGACACCGGCTCCTAAAAGAGCCAAATGCGGCTTGCGGCTGCCGCCTTCCTGCTTTGTCATGGCAAGAAGTGCACAAATGCACATACCTACATTCTACACTCCTGTATAAGATGCAGTGTAACTGTTAAAGAGTACAAAGCATTTACTGTATCCAAATGTGTCTATGACAATTCATGAGTAAACTTTTCTAACATGGTTTAAAGGGATAGAAAGGTGAAAATTTAAATTTGCATCAATGCATTTCAGTTTTAAACAGAAGCATTTTGGCAATATACTTCCATAAACCTACGTATGGTAAAGAAAGTAGTTTCTTAATTATAGAAAAATATAAATCTTAGACCCACATTGTTTTAGATTGTTAACAAATTAAAAATTCATGCCTTTAAAAATGTGTTTCTGTGGTTTATAAATGAACTTGATTGTCGTAGAGCAAGTGGCTGTCAGTCCATGAGTGTATATTGTGCAGTTTCTTGTTAGTACTTTACGGTTTTCAACAAAAAAATTACCATTAAAGTCTTTGGAGATTTTTTTAGGTAAATCATTTGATACGTTTTTAAAGGATTGTGATTGACCCATTAAAGGGACATACAGCCCAAAATGTTTCTTTCATGATTCAGGTAGAACATACCATTTTTAGCAACTTTCTAATTTACTTCTATTATCAAAAAGCAGCAAAGTAAGCTCAGGAGAGTGCACGTGTCTGCAGCACTATATGGTAGCAGTTTTGCAACAAAGTTATACATTAGCAAGAGCAGTAGATGGCAGCACTATTTCCTGCCATGTTGTGCCTCAGGCATTTGCACGTTACCTATCTAGATATCTCTTCAACAAAGAATTACATTAGAACGGAGCAAATTTGATAATAGAAGTAAATTGAAAACTTTTTTAAATTGTATTCTTTATCTAACTCATGAAAGAAAAAAATGTGTGTTTCATGTCCCTTTAATTAATTGTGGGCCATAAAACATCACAGATTAGAAACAAGTAGAAGTGTTTATACATGTTCATATTTCTTTATATGTGTTTTATGGTTGTGTTTATCCTTCCCATTGGCTACCGCTGCTCATCAATTCACAATAAAGAAATAACAGGTGCGTACTATTATTATGGAAAAACTGTTTAATTTATAAGAATAAAAACTTCTATAAATAATTCAAGTTAAGATAGATGTGTTCACATGTCATTAAAATATGTTGATTTATTTAAAAAAAAGTAAATTTATCTGAAAGATTTTTAGGCCAAAGATGGCCCTCCTGTGTAATAAAGGCTATTGTTTGTCCAGTTAAAAGGACATTGTACTATAGAACTGGTGTTCCCTTAATGGGTTTACTAGTTGAGTATATAATATGTGGGAATTTGCTCATGTGTTTTTATTTTTGAATATGAATGAAATATATTTTTGCTCTTGAAACCATAACACAGTAAAATGGGCTGAACTTGCAGGGAGAACATATCTCAATATCATATCACTCCATATAAAAATAAAGGATTCCTTATCTTTCAGTGCCTATCTCTCCCATCGTCCCACAGTCCCACTGGAAATGTAATTTATTTTGCTGCATCATGTTTGCATAGTTCTGTACCCATTACTGCATTATTGCAATTTTCAGCATAGGTGGTGGTTTCAATAGGCAAAAGTAGCAATTTTAAATGAAAAAATAAAGGTAAATGAGTTGTTTGTAAGCAAATCAATACATTCCAGCAAGTAAAACTGATTATTGGGAACACATTAAAGGGGATACAATTAACAGTATAGCTGCTATGAAAAAAATCTAGTCTCTACAGAACTTTCCCAGTGACTTTAGTGAAAGGAACTTACCCAGACCACCTATAAAGGGACACTAAACCTACATATTTTCTTTCATGATTCAGATAGAGTATGCAATATTAAACAGCTTTCTAATTTACTCCTATTATCAATTTTTCTTCTTTCTCTTGCTATCTTTATTTGAAAAGCAGGAATGTAAAGCTTAGAAACCAGCCCATTTTTGGTTCAGCACCCTGGATAGCTCTTTTTTTTATTGGTGCCTACATTTAGCCATAAATCATCAAGCGCTACTCAGGTGCTAAACCTAAAATGGGCCGGCTCCTAAGCTTTACATTCTTGCTTTTCAAATAAAGATATCAAGAGAACAAATAAAAAATGGTAAGAGGAGTAAATTAGAAAGTTGCTTAAAATTGTATCTATCTGAATTATGAAATAAAAAATTTGGTTTTACTATCCCTTTAATGATGCTATATGCATATCCCGCTTACACTATCCCATTGCAAATACTCCCCACTAAATCTAACTCTCACTACATGCCCCCACATTGATAAAATCCCTCTATGTAGCCCTCCATTACCCCCAACACCAAGTCCCAATTACAAAGTTGTCTTAAAGCAATTTAAAAAAACAAAACTCCTCTTAATTTAGCTTTGCCTGAAATCCAGCTTGTGAAAAATAACATTATTTAGCTGGATCCTGCCAGCAGCTCTTCTTGATCCTCACCATCTCTTAATTCCTCTTGGTTGGTCCCTCCCCTATTTAAAAACCAAAAAAACAAAACAAAACCAAAAAACAATAATGATTAATGAAGGAACCAGTCAGGACTGTGGATGAAACAACAAAAAGTATTGGTGCACATCCAACCACTTAAGTCCACTCTTTCATGGCATATTTGTATATGCTTCTGTCTGCCAAATATACTTACATAGCTTCTAATAAGATTGGGATAAACATCTCGCAAAAATATTGGCTTATATTTGAGCTGCAAAAACAAATATACTTCTATCTGCTAAATATACTTACATAGTTCAAATAAAATTGGGATTAATATCTCGCAATAATATTGATTTATATTTATGCTGCAAAAAATGTTTTACCTGTAAAAAATGCCTTTAAATGAAATGGGATCTTAGTCACACAATATGATCATATTCTGCTAAGCCAGTCACCACTTACAAGGTGTCCCATATTAGACTGGTCCTAACACTAACCAGTTTCAACACTGCAGCAAGTCATGTCTACATAGTGTGAAGCTTTCTAGCTTATTTAGTATATCACAATTACATTATTTGGAACACACCTGGGCTGTGACTGGTCTGGCTCCTTATTGGGTTATTAGCAAGTATTGTACTGGGATAGGCTTGCAGTTAAATGAATTGGGCTGGAGCAGTATCCTAGTTGCCATTACTTGTTAATTGTATCACTGAGGGTTGGGAGGTTAGGGTTTTAATTGGTAGAGAGGATAGGGTGAGTGGTGGATAGCGTTATTTGTGATAGTGAGACTCAAGACAGATAGGGTGATTGCTGTTGTGAAAGAAGCAAGACGGTTACCTCTATGTGCAGAATAATTTATTCATATCATTTTGATTTTTAGGCTGCTTAAAAGCAGGTGTAAATAATTTAGCTATTAAGAAGTTATATGTCAAAGGGTTTATCAGATAGTGGCTGAAGCTACTGCAGTATTGCATGATTACAATTTTATAGTGACAGATTAAGCTGTCACTGTCAAGAATTACGTGTTAATATAATCTCTTCTCTACATGCACATACTTAAGCTCATAACATATTTATAAATGGAAATTGATAGATAGATGATAGATAATAGATAGATAAATACAAATTCAACAGTCTTAAAAAGTGCATATAAATAGGAAAAAGAAGAGTCTTCTTTGGTAGACTTTTAGGTATAAGAAATTGATAGATGAAATTGGCATGTCTAAACAGTTCAGGGAGGAGGGGCAAGGGTTATATAAAAATATAATTAGATCAAATATATAGTGATAACTAGTACCAACTACAAGTTAAATATTCTATGTTATCATTAAAATTATGTTATCTTAGATTAGTGCTGGCACTAGGGAGGGGTGAATGGGATGAAAGTGTAATTTGTGTGGTAGAAAGAATAGTCCTGTGGACATTTGTTTTGGACAATCGAATGTTGATAAGAATGAAAATACATTAAAATTTGGTAATAAAATTGTATTTCCGGTGTTTAGAATGTTACTTTCGTTTTTGAATGTTCATAATTAAATCGAAAATCCACATTCGAAATTTCGAATGTAACTTTCGATTTAACAAATACTATTCAAAAGTTCAATAGTTCATGTGGTAGGGAATTTAGTAAATTGATAATAGATTCAAATATATAAATTTAAATGTTTGTATTCAAATATTGCATAATTTGAATTTTATATTTAAGGAAAACATTAGAAATACTATAACAAATATATCAATTAGAATTTTCCAAACTCGAACATTGCATAATTCAAATCGAATTATTAGAAAAATTCAAATTGAATATTACATTTAAAGATAGCATTAGAAATTATATTACATTAAACAAATGTTAGAATGTTGTACAAACATTCAAAATATGAAATGAATGAATGAATGTGTTAAAATGTGTTTCATTTTTCAAATGTTGCAGAAAATTCTCCCATCCCTAGCTGGCACACAGAGATAGATAGATAATAGATATATTTGTATATCCTTCTACAGTGTGGCCAGTTGATTTAGTTAATTTGCTTGTTTAAGTATTCATACATGTTTACATATATATCTATATTTATGTGTAGTCTGTACAGTTCTCAAAGTCACTGTTCTTTATAGAGTAAATACAAATTACTTTCATTATGCCTCTAATGCATAAAATTCTTTTAAATAAGGGTTATGATTTAGAAAAGGGCTCAAAGAAAGTGAGTGAAGATCAAGACTCCAACACAAACAATGGCCTTGGAAACCTTTCTGTGACTACAAAAGTCTGTGAATTCTACAGCGCCCCTATCGTAAAGTTCTGGTTCCACACGGTAAGTTGTTAACAGACCTCAGAGCCAGGTCTCAACAAATAAGAAATCAGTCATTGACTTTGAGTTGACTTGAGACTTCCCTCCTTTACGGGTAAATTATAGTTCTTTTGTACACAGTATTTTAAAATTGTGTTTATTATTTTGTATAATAGAAAACTATTGCATATCATTACATATTCTTCTGCATACTTTTGTTTTTATACGCAGATGGCATACTTGGTGTTCCTTATGCTGTTCACATACACTGTATTAGTTAGAATGGAACCAAAGCCAAGTGTCCAGGAGTGGCTGGTTATTATTTACATTTTTACAACGGCATTTGAGAAAGTTAGAGAGGTAAGTTATATCATGCATGTAAAATTAAAGTGTATATTCCTGTTAAGATATAATAATTTAAACATACATTACAATTATTATTATTATTATTATTATTATTCCATCCATTGATTGCTTTGGCATCAGTTTGGTGTTACTAGGATTTCCCCCCTCTATTCTCTGGTATATTAATATATACCTGTTTTTATTTTACAAATGTTTTATACAATATAAATTACTTGCTTTTACTTTATGAGAGTCATTTGGAACATTGTGCATTATTGTGAACATGATATTTATTTATCTGCTTATTGTGACTATGCTGTTATATGTATAATTCTACTGGATGCTACAAATTGTTATTTTATCGAGTTACTCTACTGCTATACATAAATAGTTTTTGTTTTTTTTGTTGTTGACTGCTCCTTATATATTTCCATCTTCCTAAGTATTCACTCATGTTCCAAACTGATCAATAAAAACCAATGAGATCACTATTTACTTCCCCTATAACATCAATAATAACATCAGACATCAATGGGTGGGGGGATCTAAGTTTGGTATTTCTATGCCTTTTTAAAGTCTTGTTGCGATTGTAAAGACTGACATTTACAATTTCTTATGTTTTACATGTATAAATAATTATAAATGGTTATATTTAGGGATATTACCAATTACTCAAACCAGAGGGCTAAATTACTAGCGGAGCACAATCAATAGCAAATGGTGTGATCCTGTGCAAATCTGGTATTACAAGTGGATGGTTTAATATTAACCAAAGCATCTTAATGTGGGGGAAACCTTTTTTGCGCCCTAAACTTTTATAGGATAGCGCTTTTTGTTTTAACACTTGACCAATTTACTTCAAGATGAGCAGACACTGTGTTACAACAAAACTGGCAAAATTCAGAGAAAGGAATACAGACAATCCAAAGTTACAATCACCTGATAAATAGTTTTTAATTCTAACGTGTCCGGTGAATATAAGTTATAGCTGCGTGGTGTATTTAAATTCTCCCTGTGCCATTGGTTTTAAGGTCGTTGTTTCCTTTTTTGCATTACTGAATTCAGGCTTTATTTAAAAAAAAGTCTTACAAATAAAATTGGATTGTGGCGTGATACATTTATACAACATTTAGCAAAACAACAAATATAGAGTATTCAATACAATGAGATCCAATAATTATTAGAGCTATTATGTATTAATTAGCTTACTAGCTGGATTTTTTTACTTATACACTTAATGATTCAGGATATTTGGTTACTGATAGATTTCTCAGTAGTATATGCCTAGCAGAAAGGTATTTACAGTTTTTCTTGTCATATATTTTAATGCAAATCTATCCCTTTTAGATCGTATCAGGTAATTGGTATAACATATCCCTGTAGACTTTGTGTTTTAACCGCTCTTTATCTAAATTATCTAACAAAGTGTAATTGGCTTTTTTTTATAATGTGCTGAATGACTTTTTAGCCCTTCTAGGAGTTTGACCTTTTGTACATGTTCAGTTGAGCCAGATTATCCCTTTCGGGCATTTTCATGTTTACAGCTCAATCACTAAGAGTTATTCAATAAAGTGTGAGATTGGCAATTAGCAGATCCTGCACACCAACTTTATATGACGGCAAATTCCAGAGTAGTGGGACCAAGGAAGCTTATCTCAATATTATTGAAAAAGAGTTCCAATATGTTTTTATCATTTGGTTAAACAAATTTTTGGTGAAGCAAAATAAAAGACATTACTCTAGAGGATTATACAATTCTAAAAATAACTATCCCTCACACAACTGTAATTCTCCCAAATATAGAAACATATATGAAAAAAAACAAAAAAAGGAAAGAGTTTTCAAAAAGAGCCAAATTAAGATAAAAAATAAAATAAAATTATAAATGGTAAAGTAGTATAGCCAAATAAATATGGTCAAACTATTGTCAATATATATTTATATAAAAGAACACAAGAAAAGGATGTGGCCACATTCCTAATACAATTTAATGCATTTGGCAAAAATACATATAAAAGTCTCTACTACTTTATTCCCCAATTCCCCAGTTTTGCATAACCAACACAGTTATAATAATACACGTTTTACCTCTGCAATTACCTTGTATCTAAGCCTCAGCAGACTGCCCCCTTATTTCAGTTCTTTTGACAGACTTGCATTTTAGCCAATCAGAGCAGTCTCCAGGGTAAGTTCACGTGCATGAGCTCAAAATGCATTTAGATTAGAGGCGGCCTTCAATGTCTAAGTAATTAGCATATGAACCTCCAAGGTTTAGCTTTCAACTAAGAATACCAAGAGAACAAAGCAAAGTGGGTGATAAAAGTAAAACGGAAAGTTGTTTAAAATTACATGCCCTATTTGAAACATGAAAGTTTTTTTTGGACTTGACTGTCCCTTTAACCCCTTAATGACTGAGGACGTATGCCATACGTCCTCAGAAAAAATACAGTTAACGCCTGAGGACGTATGTCGTACGCCCTCGGTTTGGAAAGCAGCTGGAAGCAATCCTGATCGCTTCCAGCTGCTTTCCGGTTATTGCAGGATGCCTCGATATGGAGGCATCCTGCAATAATTTTTTTTACCCCTCCTGTGCAGAGAGAGCCACTTTGTGGCCCTCTCTACACCGGACATCGATGGCCGCATTCGTTGGTGGGTGGGAGCTGCAGTGGGAGGCGGGTGTGCGGCTATCGATGGGTTCTGAGCCTGAGAGGGGGGCGGGATCGGGGGCGAGACAGTCGAGGGCATGCACGGGCACGCGCACGTACACGGGGGCGGCGGGCACGTGCACGGCGAGGGAGCGGGTGGGAACCGCTACACTACAGAAAACACAAAGTATAAGTGGGAGAAAGGGGGGGGGAAATGCCCCAAAAACTAATCTAAGGGATCTGGGAGGGGTGGCATAGTTGCCAACATTGGTCTTGGGGGGTGGGGGAAGCTACACTACAGAAAAAATAAATAAAAAAATTGATACTATATACTGTAAACTGGGTACTGGCAGACAGCTGCCAGTACCCAAGATGGCTGCCAAGAAGGTAGAGGGGGAGGTTAGAGAGCTGTTTGGGGGGGACAGGTGGGTTGGGGGCTAAGGGGGGATCCTACACAGCAGCATATATAAATATGCAAAGGGAAAAAAAGAAAGAAAAAAAGGATGCCTTTTATTTTAGTACTGGCAGACTTTCTGCCATTACTTAAGATGGCGGGGACAATTGTGGGGTGGGGGATCATGGGGGGTGATGTGTCAGGTGGGAGGCTGATCTCTACACTAAAGCTAAAACTAACCCTACAAGCTACCTAATTAACCCCTTCGCTGCTAGCCATATTACACATGTGATGCGCAGCGGCATTTAGCGGCCTTCTAAATACCAAAAAGCAACGCCAAAGCCATATATGTCTGCTATTTATGAACAAAGGGGATCCCAGAGAAGCATTTACAACCATTTGTGCCATAATTACACAAGCTGTTTGTAAATTATTTCAGTGAGAAACCTAACATTTTGAAAAAATTTACGTTATTTTTTATTTTATCGCATTTGGCGGTGAAATGGTGGTATGAAATATACAAAAATGGGCCTAGATCAATACTTTGGGTTGTCTACTACACTACACTAAAGCTAAAATTACCAAAAAAAGCTCCCTACATGCTCCCTAATTAACCCCTTCACTGCTGGGCATAATACACGTGTGGTGCGCAATGGCATTTAGCAGCCTTCTAATTACTAAAAAGCAACGCCAAAGCCATATATGTCTGCTATTTCTGAACAAAGGGGATCCCAGAGAAAAATTTACAACCATTTATGCCATAATTGCACAAGCTGTTTGTAAATAATTTCAGTGAGAAACCTAAAGTTTGTAAAAAAAAAATGTGAGAAAGTGAACTTTTTTTTTTTTTTTTTTGATCGCATTTGGCGGGTGAAATGGTGGCATAAAATATACCAAAATAGGCCTAGATCAATACTTTGGGATGTCTTCTAACAAAAAATATATACATGTCATGGGATATGGGATATTCAGAAAACAAAAAACAAAAAATATATACATGTCATGGGATATTCAGGGATTCCTGAAAGATATCAGTGTCCCAATGTAACTAGCTAATTTTTTAAAAAAAAGTGGTTTGGAAATAGCAAAGTGCTACTTGTATTTATGGCCCTATAACTTGCAAAAAAGCAAAGAACATGTAAACATTGGGTATTTCTAAACTCCGGACAAAATTTAGAAACTATTTAGCATGGGTGTTTTTTGTTGGTTGTGTAACAGATTTTTGGGGTCAAAGTTAGAAAAAGTGTGTTTTTTTCAATTTTTTCATCATATTTTATAATTTTTTTTATAGTAAATTATAAGATATGATAAAAATAATGGTATCTTTAGAAAGTCCATTTAATGGCGAGAAAAACGGTATATAATATGTGTGGGTACAGTAAATGAGTAAGAGGACAATTACAGCTAAACACAAACACCGCAAAAATGTAAAAATAGCCTTGGTCCCAAACGGACAGAAAATGGAAAAGTGCTGTGGTCATTAAGGGGTTAAAAAATTCCACCAGAGAACCATAAACATTGGGACAGTTCAATAGCCCAAAACAAAGGGCATAAAGTCATAGGGTTTTATCAGTAAATGTATATTATACAGAAACAGGGATAGGCACAGACAAAGGCTGTGGGGGACATTTTCTAAAGTACAGACCTTAGTGAAGGACACCAAGGTACATTTGAAATTAAAAACATTATTTTATAGTTCTTGGTGTTATTATAATGATGCAGATATCACTGATCTTATAACAGCCCTCATCTGGCTATACCCATAAGCCAGTGTCACTACTGTGTCATTATATAGTGCTGGGTGTTATTATACTGATGCAGATACCACTGACCCTATAACCATCCCTCCTATGGCTATACCCATGTGCCAGTGTCACTACTGTGTCATTATATAGTGCTGGGTATTATTATACTGATGCAGATACCACTGATCCTATAACCAGCCCTCCTCTGTCTATACCCATGAGCCAGTGTCACTACTGTGTCATTATATAGTGTTTGGTGTTATTATACAGATGCAGATACCACTGACCGTATAACCAGCCCTTGTCTTGATATACCCATGTGCCAGTGTCACTACTGTATCATTATATAGCTCTGGGTGCTATTATACTGATGCAGATACCACTGATCCTATAACCAGCCCTCCTATGGCTATACAAATGTGCCAGTGTCACTACTGTGTCTTTGTATAGAGCTGGGTGTTATTATACAGATGCAGATACCACTGACTCTATAAATAGCCATTGTCTGGCTATACGCATGTGCCAGTGTCACTACTGTGTCTTTGTATAGCGCTGGGTGTTATTATACAGATGCAGATACCACTGACTCTATAAATAGCCATTGTCTGGCTATACGCATGTGCCAGTGTCACTACTGTGTCATTATATAGCTCTGGGTGCTATTATACAGATGCAGATACCACTGACTCTATAAATAGCCATTGTCTGGCTATACGCATGTGCCAGTGTCACTACTGTGTCATTATATAGCTCTGGGTGTTATTATACTGATGCAGATACCACTGACTCTATAAATAGCCATTGTCTGGCTATACGCATGTGCCAGTGTCACTACTGTGTCATTATATAGCTCTGGGTGTTATTATACTGATGCAGATACCACTGATCCTATAACCAGCCCTCCTATGGCTATACGCATGTACCAGTGTCACTACTGTGTCTTTGTATAGAGCTGGGTGCTATTATACAGAGGCAGATACACATCTAGTATTTCACTCAGGCTTTATTTATTCCATAACTTATCACCCAATATCGCTAGCAGTCTCTTGACAAGCCACTAACTTTATTCACACTACATATTTTTTTTTATTCTTATTATTTAATCATCAAGAAAAGATAAACTAAGGTTGTGGCGGACACTGCAAAGGCAAGTCACGGACACCTTGCCTATCCCTGTACAGAAACATCAAATCTTTTTTTTACTCATCATAAGAATTTAGCTAATGATTTGGCAAATATGTATATTTTTTTGTGCTAATTATATTGTACAATGAAAAAAAAAAACATTTACATTAACACTTTTGTAATCACCTTCTAATAATACAGATAATTATTATTAGTCAATTAATTTCACTTTAGCAATTAGCAATTAATTCTGTTTTAAATTAAAATGTTATTTATTTATTTATTTAAGGAAACAAGATATCCAACACTAACCAACCCTGTATGGAAAATAAATTGCCCCCCTGAATTTAGTAACTGCTTGTGCAGCCTTTAGTAGCAACAGCTATAACCAAGCACCACCTATACTTGTTAATCAGTCTTTCACAGAATTGTGGAGGGATTTTGGCGCACTCTTTTTTGTAGAATTGCTGTAATTCAGTGACATTGAAGGGTTTTGAGACTTCAGCTGCAGATTTAAGTTCCTACCACAACATCTCCAAAACATTAAAGGGACATGAAAGACGCATTTTTTTTTCTTTCATGATTCTGATTTTAAAATTGTATACTCTAGTATCTAAATCATGAAAGAAACTGGGTTTCATGTCCCTTTAAGTCTGTTTCTTTTAAATTGTTCTTAGGTGAACCCTCTTGTGCTTTAGATCATTGTCCTTCTGCATAACCCAAAAAACGTGATCATGGCCCTTTAGAAGCCAAACACACAAACTATGATAAACATAAAAGAATTGTTATATGTAGCCCCCCGCTGTATATCACTTCCATTCTTTCAGTACTTCACATTTTACAGATGCTTACTTCAGTGCTGGAGGAAAGAAAGAAACAAAGTTAGAATGTACATAATTAATAAATAACATGGAAGAGAGATGCTATTAAGATGACCTCACATATAGGTATGACATCAGGGAAGTTATGGATGCCGGTTAAAGGGACACTCAGGTTAAATTAAACTTTCAGATACAGCATGTAATTTTAAACAACTTTCCAATTTACTTCAATTAAAAAAAATGTGCACAGTCTTTTATATTTACAATTTTTGAGTCACCAGATCCTACTGAGCATGTGCAAGAATTCACAGACTATACGTTTATGCATTTGTGATTGGCTGATTGCTATCACATGGTACAAGGGGAGTGGAAATATACATAACTTTGAAATTTGTTATAAAAAAATCTACTACTCATTTGAAGTTCAGACTAAGTGCTATTGCATTGTCTTGTTAGCTTGCACTTGTTGAATATGCAAATCTAATGTGTTGACTGGTCCTTTAATCACAATGCAGGTTATTGAAACAATATATCTGGCTATATTGTATATTAACATTCTATGGCAGTTCTAGAATTGTTCTCTCACTTGAAGTTGTCTCACTTTTTAGCTAATCTTAGAAACCTACCCTAAATGCTACTGTCGCTTCCTCAGGTATTCATGTCAGAGCCGGGCAAGTTCAGTCAAAAAGTGAAGGTGTGGATTAACGAATACTGGAATCTGACAGACTCCATAGCTATCATCTTGTTTGCAATTGGTTTTGGCCTGCGTTGGGCTGACCCACCTCTCCAAACAGCAGGGCGGCTAATCTATTGTCTGGATATCATTTTTTGGTATATAAGGCTTCTGGATTTTTTTGCAGTAAATCAGCAAGCTGGGCCCTACATTACCATGATCGGAAAGATGGTAAGTACTTTGTTGCTCACTTAACAAACTAAAAAAATACATTTTATATAAAAAAAAAAATGTACACAATAGTTCAAAATTGACTTACAAGGGGATAAAGGGGCAATGACAAAAATTGTGCAAGAGCATTTCTAAGGGCTTTATTACTTACAGATACCTGTGTGTTTAATCCCCGCAAAGGATTAAACACAAGCTTAAAGTCAGCTCTGGAGTGGCAATGCACTTATGAGCTGGAAATGATTGGTTATTGACGGCCACACATATGCTTCCCTGTATGGCTTATCAGCTGTGTTCAAACCGGACCATTGCTGTATTGCAGGTTGCAAAAATGTATTTTATGATTGAGATAGAGCATACCATTTTAAATAACTTTCCAAACGACTTCTGTTACCTAATTTGCTTAATTCTCTTAATATACTTTGTTGAAAAGCAAACCTAGGTAGGCTCAGGAACAGGTAGCTGGTTGCTAATTGGTGGCTGCATACATATGCCTCTTGTCATTGGCTTACCAATGTGTTCAGCTAACTTCTAGTAGTGCATTGCTGCTCCTTAAATAAAGGATACCAAGAGAATGAAGCAACATTGGCAATAGAAGTAATTTGGAAAGTTGTTTAAAATTGTTCTATCTATCTAGATTTTGTTGTTGTTGTCCCTTTAAGCTAAGCATCAATGACATGAACACAAGCACGGTGTATAACAGATGTTGCATATGACGCTGCTCTCTTTTTACTTATGTTTGTCATTGTACTGTAAGTGCAGTAATGTACAGTGTATAGTCTAACATAATGTCTCATTGTATTGTACCCTTATGATTGTAATAAACCTTTGTATAGTACTGCGTAAAATGTTGGCGCTTAATACATAAACAATAATAATATTAGTAGTCAGTGACGCTCAAGTGCCAGGTGGTGGTCCCTGCCAAGAGGGTATGTTGTGTATGGGATTTTATTTTTAATACAGGGCTCAACGATTAAGTTCAACATCTAGGAGCCAGGCCAAATATCTAGGAGCCAGGTTTTTTTTTTTGGGGGCATTCATATCTCTCACACACACACACTGTTAAAGAGGAATCCCTTCAGTTTCCCCATTAAAACCCTCTGACTTGTGCTTGTATTTTATGCCAAATGTGGTGCCATCATTTGTTTATTTTATTTATGCAAACACAATACCAATGGGATTTTGTAACAGTCACTATTGGCAGTAAAAAATAGTATCCTACAATAGCCAATAAGGTAGTGGTTTGATAAAAAATGTATATGTATATAAATGTATACAGTATATACTAAACTTCCTCTGTGTGTTGTATTAATTTGTTTTGTAATTTTCCCTATGGGCCTTGCACCCAGACTTGTCTGGGGTTAACTGCCTGGGACTCTGGGGATGGTACAACTACCTGTGAGTGCTATTGAGCACCCAGGGCTGTGCATGTTGCAGGGTCATAAGATGTGTACCCAGTCCAGCTTGACAGTGCAGTCCCTTTCAGTGCTTTGTATATGTCTAGTGTGATTACATAAGCCTGTGCACCCTTCACTTGTTCCTAGTTTGTTTGATTTAGAGCTTGCGTTGTATGGCTGTATTAGGGACCCAGGTTTTGGGAGAGACATTGAGGTGGTACCTGGGCTTGTCCCATTTGGCCAGATGCGTTAACTAATTCTTCCAGTTCTACTTTTATTTTTATCTGAGTACTTGCAAGTGAGTGCTAGACTTCCTCTGTGTGTTTATATATATATATATATATATATATATATATATATATATATATATATATATATATATATATATATATATATATATAAACACTCACATTATTTGGCCAGCCTTCCTCTATACTTCTGATAAGTTAGTATTGTTTTAAAATTAAACTATTAATTAAAGGGTAACTAGACTAGGATCAAGTTCACAGTGAGGAAGAGCAGGGTGAGTTTTTTTTTTATTATTTGAGTGGGTTTTCTTTTTGGGTGGTGGTCTACAGGCTGGAAGAGGAGGTACTTGGTTTAGGGGCTTTCTTAGGTATGCAGCAGGGTCTCACACACTTTAAGGAGGTTTATGGGGCATAGAGGTCACGTTGGGGGATCCATTGGCTTTTGGGGGTTTTGTTATGAGGTTTGTGTTAGTGTGGTTCATTGGATGTGGTAGGGTTACAATATTGGGGTTAGAGTAGAAGAGCCCCTTGTGTATTAGAAGTCATTTGTGATAGTGGGTCATTATTGGAGGTGTTGGAAGGATTTGCTGTGTGTGGGTCTAATTGGGGGCCAGGGTTGCAAGTTGAGCTTGGATGTTAGGGATAATTGTGGTATTTGGTGTAAGACCATCATAGACTTTTCTAATGTAGGAAGATTAGTTTAGCCTATTTTGCAGCTGGTTTAAAAACTTTACACCAGGTCAAGGGAGGTGTAATGGAGAAGGGATTTTTGCAGCTCTCAGAAATGTGTAGCTGTCCGCATTAATTGTGTCTCTCTCAACACAGCTGTCAACCTATTGCTAACAGGATTGTGATTATGTGCAAATATATAGTGAAAGGGTAGTCAATGTCTAGTACCTTGTCACTTTATGCTATCAATAAACAAAGTCTCTATTGGGATCTTGTCCTAAAAAAAGTGTATAAAACGTAGCTGTTTCTTTTTATTGTATGCTGATGTTCACAATGTAATAACCACAAATTAACCGTTTAAGCTATTGGTAAGTACAGAAAAGTGACTCCAACTGAAATATTCTACCCTGCAAGTCACCAGTACATTTTCTGACAGCAGTTAGATAGAAAATCAGCAACAAGAATCTCTTATAAAATAAAAACTGAAACTAAAAAATAGCAAAAATGTTTTACTGGTTTGTTCTCAAAGCTGAATATAAATAAAATGCCTTTTTTATTTCAGACTTCAAACATGTTTGGCATAGTCATTATAATGGCTATAGTTTTGCTATCATTTGGAGTGGCAAGGAAAGCTATTCTCTCTCCTAATGAATCCCCTTCTTGGACTCTTGCCCGCGATATCGTATTTCAACCATATTGGATGATGTTTGGTGAAGTTTATGCTTCGGAAATCGATGGTAAATCAAAATATTGTTCTATTTGAGTATTAGATATATGTTTTTTTATCATATGAAATAATAATATATAGATTAATATTTATAAGTATTTTTTTTCATATGTCTGAATATCTCTTTTAGGCTTCAATGCTAATCTTTCTGAAGTTCTTGTTCAATATAAAAAAAAAGGATTATACAATACATTTTTA
This sequence comes from Bombina bombina, assembly GCF_027579735.1. Lineage (NCBI taxonomy): Eukaryota > Metazoa > Chordata > Amphibia > Anura > Bombinatoridae > Bombina > Bombina bombina. The sequence goes on from NC_069500.1 coordinate 589,706,695, forward strand.
GCAAAATGATCATAATCTTTTTGAGTCAAACACAGCTGAGCTTAATAACTTCCCAAATAATCAAACTTAATTTACCAACAACAGCACAGATTACGACAAATAATGGTTGTTGATCACCGAAAACCAAATTATTTCCTCTACTGACGGTTTTCTCTGTCTCTGCATGTTTCAACTGGTGATGTCTTGTACATTTTTTTGTGTTTTTACATTTAATTGATGAAGTTTCAATATCATTTTTTTATTTGTCACTATTTAATCGTCATCAAAAAAGAATATCGCCGTTTTTGGCATGGGCAGTGACATCTTGTTTTTTGGTATAGGTTTTTGAAGGAACATAAACTTCAAAATTAGATTTGCACTTTGTATCCTTTGTTGAAAAGGATATCTAGATATACTAATGAGCAGAAATGCACTAATTTTAGCTAGCTGGTGATCGTTGGATGCGCACATAAGTCTCTTGTCAAGAGCTTACCAGATGTGTTAAGTTAGGTCCCAGTAGTACATTGCTGCCCTGAGGCTAACTGTAACTATGTGTTTAACCTTTTTTTAAAAAAAATAAAAAAAATAATGCAATAATAAAATTCTCCAACACATTGTTTTTTTTTTTCTTTTTATACTTTTATATAATTTTAAAGGTCAGGTGCACTTCATTGTATGTGTTGTTGGGAAAATATCTTCTTATCAGCAGAAACAATATTGTGATGCATTCTTTGTTTATTTTTATAGCTGGAATACTAATGTTTATGATATTGTTTATTTCAAGCTTGTGAAAAAGATCCAGAATGTCCCCCTGGTGCATTCATCACACCATTCCTTCAAGCTGTCTACCTTTTCATTCAATACATCATTATGGTCAATCTGCTGATTGCCTTTTTTAAGTAGGTAACTGACAAGATCTGAGTAGTTATGTAGAACAATGTAGAACATTGTTTTTGTTGTAAAAGGGGAATTTAACACTAAATATATGCTAGATAGAATTATGTATACAAAGCAAAGATTAGCCTTGGAATAAAATGCAGATGTGTTTGTTAAAGTATATTAGTTGTTTAAATATTGAAAAAAAATAAGTGTCAAGTGTTAGTGTCCTTGTAGCAATGGGGACCACCCATGTTGTTAACTAGATCGCTTTCTCTGCTCAGGTCATTATAAATGGGTAACTAAAGTGTGCAAACAGTGACTGTGCAGAGTCTGAACTTACTTTTAAGGGGATTTTTTTTTTTACTATGTATATTTAAACATTTTAAATTGCAATCTCAAAGTGTTTAATCTCCCTTTAAAATAATGTATCTGAAAAAGTGTGTTAGGGTTTTCCCTGTTTAAATTTAATAGTTAGAGGGCATTAGAGTAATTATTCTTGCATTTAGATGTGGGCATTTTAAAATGTATTACAATTAATTTTTTTTTTTTAAAAACAAATATTACTGTACTTCAAAATAAAAAAAAAAACACTTTTTTATTGTGGGGAGTGTCACTGTCTCCACTAGAGCAGAATTGTGCAAACTAAATAATTGATGAATAATCACATACAGGAACGTCATAGAGACATGTAATAATGATTAGTTCAGTCATTGGGTTGGGGTTATAACATTGTGTATGAGTGTGAGAATCACTGAGATCATGATATTATTTTACTATTCATAAAACATATTGTTGATGGAAACATCAGCTTTAAAAAACAGAAATAGGACTTAATAAGGAACAATTTCTCCTCATTAAATAATAATGTTTTTTTGTGTGCAGCAATGTATATATGGCAATGAAAAATATCTCACACAAGCTTTGGAAATATAACCGATACCGATATATCATGACATACCATGAGAAGCCGTGGTTACCACCGCCTTTTATCTTGTTGAGCCATATCTGTCTTCTTATTAACCGTCTTTGTCATCATCGTTCTCTGAGTGAACTTGACCAGGATGAAGCTGATGTTGGACTGAGTAAGATAAACTATTACTGAAATGTTTTAGAATGAATTTATCTGGCATCTCAATACTGTATTTCAGGAGTTCTAATTTGTTACAATAAATTAGAGCTCTAGTTTCTTAAAGCCTGTAATTTTTGCATTAGTATCCTTTGCTACCTACGTGTTAACCCCTCACAATGGGGTTAAGCACATAACTAAAGTTCCTTTTGGGGCCTGCAACACATTGTATTTCCTGACCAGGGCATAGCTGGTGAGCCAATAAAAATGGCATATACATGTAGCTAGCAATCGCCCGTCATGTACTGGTCAGGAGCTGCAGTGTGTTGAGGCTCTAGAGAAGAGTCAGTTTAGTACCAATGCTCAGAAGAAGACTTTGAGGCCCATTTATCAATCTCCGTATAAAGCTTGTGGGTCTGTGTTTCTGGCGAATCTTCAGACTCGCCATAAACAGCAGTTATGAAGCAGCGGTCTAAAGACCGCTGCTCCATAACCCTGTCCGCCTGCTCTGAGCAGGCGGACAGGAATCGCCACAATTCAACCCGATCGAGTATGATCGGGTTGATTGACACCTCCCTGCTGTTATTGGCCGCGAGTCTGCAGGGGGCGGCGTTGCACCAGCGGCTCTTGTGAGCTGCTGATGCAATGCTGAATACGTAGAGCGTATTGCTCTCCGCATTCAGCGATGTCTGTCGGACCTGATCCACACTGTCGGATCAGGTCCGACAGACATTTGATAAATAGGCCTCTTTTTCTGCACAATTCATGGAACAGTAGAACTTAAAGGGACATTAAACCCAAACATTTTCTTTCATGATTCAGATAGAGAATACAATTTTAAACAACATTCACATTTACTTCTATTATCTAATTTGCTTTATTCTTTAGATATCCTTTGTTGAATAAATAGAAATACACATTGGTGAGCCAATCACACAAGGCATCTATGTGCAGTGACCAATCAGCAGCTACTGAGCCTATCTAGATATGCTTTTCAGCAAAGAATACCAAGAGAATGAAGCATGTTAGATAATAGAAGTAAATTAGAAAGTTGTTTAACCCCTTAATGACCACAATGTACCCTGTATGTCACTGGTCGTTAAGGGTTTTTTCAGGACATAATAGCACAAGTCTAGCAAGAACACACTATTAATGCTCTCCCTCCAGCAGGCTTTGTGGAATAGAGCAGTCTCAACGCTGGTGGCAAGACCGCGCTATAAAACAATCAAGTCCCAAAAAAAGGCGAGCGACATACAGGGTACGTCGCTGGTCCTTAAGGGGTTAAAATTGCATGCTCTTTCTAAACCATGAAATACATTTTTTTGGGTTTAATGTCCCTTTAAGCTTTGTAATGGTAGCTTCCTTATCTAGCTACAGGCAATGGCTACACAGAGTTTATAAGTACTCATTTAGCAGGAAAACAAGTAAGTTGTTTAATGTTTCTTACACAATCCGATTCAATGACGAATCCGGCTTCCTCCAATCTTTGCGTGCCCCCTTTGGCGTCCAGCTTGTGGGGCACACAACAATTGGAGGAAGCAAGATTCGGCATCAATATGCTAAATACAAAAGGAGATGCGGGCGGAGGAACGGCGGTATGTTTACCATAACGAAATGGTAAATATTTTTAAAAAAGAAGCGTCTTTGTCAAGTTTAATGACTTAAAGTGCCCCTGTTTTTAAAAGTATTTTAAAATCAATAAACTTTACAATAACTTTATTTCTCCTGTTTTTATCTATTTTGATCATTTCAATATGAATTAACTAGCTGATATTTACATTTTTACAGCAAGGAGTTTTAAATATAATCTGAAACCATACAAATCCTGTCTCATTTTTCATCATAGCATAATAAGATCAAGCTCCTTAGTGTTCTATAGGAAAACCATGGTTTATGGCACAATTAATAAAATGAAAAGTGCTGTCAGATTTTTACAGTTACTTTTACAATGGAGCAACAGTGCCACCTTATGGATGTGTTTCGTAATTGCTACAACTTGAAATGATTTTTCTTTTATGGATTTTGTCACAGTCTATTCACTATTGTCTTTATATTGCCATAAAATATTTAGCTGTATTAATATCAAGGAATAGGTTCAATGTTTTTCATATTATGTAGTGCTCATTGCTTTTATTTTTTTATTTATTCTTTTTCTAACAGATATTTTATCAACACTTTATTCAATGAATCAAGAAATAAACACTAATTCATTCCAATTGAACATGATAATCATGTAACAAAAAAAGAAACAGAAGACCAATTACTTGCACTGTTTCAAACTGGAACCTAACAGTAAAGTCAAAATTTAAACTCACACGATTCAGACAGAGCATGCAAACAGCTTCTATTATCTAGTTGACTTCATTCTCTTGGAATCCTTTTTTGAAAATCATACATTGGTTGGCGCAGGAGTAGCAATACACTACTGGGAGCTTGCTGCTGATTGGTGGCTGCACATATATGCCTTATGTCAATGGCTCACCTGATGTGTAGGCTCACAGTAGTACATTGCTGCTTCTTCAACAAAAGATACCAAGAGAATAAAGCAAATTTGATAATACAAGTAAAGCAAAAAAGGTGTTTAAATTTGTATGCTCTGTCTGAATAATGAGATCAAAATGTTGGGGTTCATGTCCCTTTAAAGGGACATGAAACCCAATTTTTTTCTATCATGAATCAGATAGAGCATACAATTTTAAACAACTTTCTAATTTACTTCTATCATCATATTTTTTGTTCTCTTGGTATCTTTTGTTGAAAAGCAGGGACGTAAGCTCAGGTGTGTACACGCGTCTGGAGCACTATATGGCAATAGCTTTGCATTGTTATGCTTTGAATATTATGCATTTGCAGCACTATTTCCTGCTATGTAGTGCCCCGGACATCTAGGTATCTGTTCAATGAAAAGGAATGAAGCAAATTCAATAATAGAAGTGAATTGAAAACTGTTTAAAAATGGTTTGCTCTGTCTGAGTCACAAAGACAAGGTTGGGGTTTTATATCCCTTTAAATAAAGTAGCATTAGAATGGTCAAAGCTCTTTGTGAATGCTGGTCTCTATCGTCATACCAATGTTGTCACTGATAAAATACTTATTATGAGTACAATGGGGCCGATTTAACAATGTCTGGCAAACATGTTACGCTGCAGTGTATCATGTCCGGCAGACATCGCTGAATGCGGACAGCATATGGTGTCGGCATTCAGCATTGCACAAGCAGTTCCAGTGAACTGCTTGTGCAATGCCGCCCCCTACAGATTTGTGGCCAATCGTCCGCTAGCAGGGGGTGTCAATCAACCCTATTGTATTGATTGCTATACGCCGCTCAGAGGCGGCGGATCCAATTAAGGAGTCTAAAGACCGCTGCTTCTTAACTGCTGTTTCTGGCAAACCTGAAGGCTCGCACGGTAACAGGGCGAGTTGGCCTCATTCAGGGCATAGTAAATGGGCCCCAATGTGTTATTTGCAATCTTATCCGATTCATTTGTTATTGATGCTTGCGATTTTATTTTCTGGATTTTAAAGATTACAATTCTATTTGTTTATATCTCATTACAGTAAGGATTATTTATTTGTCATTATTTAGAACTCGACCTTAGCGATGATGAATTGAGAAAACTTCATGATTTTGAAGAGAAATGTGTGGAAACCTATTTTCACGAGAAAAATGAAACCATGCATTCTAGCGATAGTGAGAGAATCCGTGCAACAAATGAGAGGTAACCTGCCCCCTGAGGCTCAATTCCTTATTTAAAGGACCAGTAAATACATTAGATTTGCATAAGCAACACATGCAAGATAACAAGACAATGCAATAGCACTTACTCTGAACTTCAAATGAGTAGTAGATTTTTTTCTAACAAATTTCAGTTATGTCTATTTCCACTCTCCCTGTACCATGTGACAACCATTAGCCAATAACAAATGCATATATGTATATTCTGTTAATTCTTGCACATTTTCAGTAGGAGCTGGTGACTCAAAAAGTGCAAATATAAAAAGACTGCACATTTTTTTTAATGGAAGTAAATTGGAAAGTTAGATGCAATGAGGCCCATTTATCAAGCTCCGAATGGAGATTGAGGGCCCTTGTTTCTAAAGAATGCTGCTCCATAACCCTGTCCGCCTGCTCTGAGCGGGTTGATTGACACCCCCCTGCTGGCGGACGATTGGCCACGAATCTGCAGGGGGCGGCGTTGCACCAGCAGCACACAAGAACTGCTGGTGCAATGCTGAATACGGAGAGCGTATTGCTCTCCGCATTCAGCGAGGTCTGTCGGACATGATCCGCACTGTCAGATCAGGTCCGACAGACCTTTGTTAAATAGGCCTCCATATCTGAATCATGAAAGTTTAAATGGATGGGATGCTTAGATTTTTTTTCTCTGTTCTATTTAAAAGGGATAGAACAGTTATTTTTACTTTAGGTTTAAACAACTTTTGCTTAAAACTTTTTCACACAAAATGTTTTTATTATTTTTAACTGCTTCTATTTCATGTGCATGTTAGAAAAAAAAAGTGAAATATCTCTTTAATATATTAAACCATCCAGAATGTAACATTGCAATGTTTTCTTATCATATCTTATTTCCACTTACCCAGAGCTGAAGAGATGTTCATGCAACTTAAAGAAGTGAATGAAAAAGTGTTTTACATCAAGGATGCTTTGATTTCTTTGGACAGTCAGCTAGGTCATCTGCAGGATCTCTCTGCTTTGACTGTGGACACATTAAAAGTTATATCAGCCGTGGATTATTTACAAGAGGAAGATGCTTTCTTAAACTACAAGAGGAATCTGCCTAGTAGAAAAATAGCACAGAGTTGGAGTAATGTCACATATCCTCAGAACAACAGAGAATACAATTATTACAGTATGCCACCTTCACTTCTCAAAACTTTGGCAACAAGTCAGTGGCCATCAGAATGCCATAGTCCTCCTCAGAAAATAAGCAAGGATCAAGGAAATTGTGAAGCAGAGGAAAATGAAACAGAAAGTGATACTGTTACTTCAGGAGTGTCATCTGAAAGCAAGTCAGCTCCTCAGTACGGGAACTTTCTCCTTGTTCCTTCTTGTCCAGTGGGATCAACTCCTAATGAGCCAGGTTTAGAGCTGTCATGTCCAGATATGCAAGTTAAATTGAAAAATGGATTAATGAAACAAAAAAGCAAAGAGATGGAATGTGCCATACAAACTGATCAATGCAACCATGGTAACCAGGTCAAGGAACAGGTCAATGAAAAGACAACAGGTCAAAATGTTGTTGAAATTCCAGCAGTACATGTAACTGATGTACACACTGTCACAGTGAGTAAAAGTGCATCTGATCCATTATCTAGAACTGTTTCTATTGAAACATCAGGTAATTACCATGATACAAAATCAGGAGTTGGTTATGTGAACTGGGCATTTTCAGAAGAAGGTGAAATTGATGTTTTTGTCAATGAGAAAAGCGAGCAACTTTGCACACATCCGGTCTATGATATAGAACGCAAATATAGCTCCTGTCGTAGAAAAGTGAAGAGCAAAAAATCAAAACTGTTTTCATTTAACTCTGATAAATCGAGAAATAGCAGTGACAGCTCGGAGTCTGGTTTATTCCCCCAACCAAGTACCTCATTTTGGATTAACCCTCTCCACAGAAACAGTAATTTCCGAAAAAGCAGTTCTAAATGCCATAAAGATAAGACAGAAGGGAAAACAATAAAAGGTACTTATGATTTTAGTATATGTGCAGCATTATTTCTAGAAATGTGCTAGTAGTATGTGAAAAATGTATCTAACATAACCCAAGGACAGACAGATAGGACAGACAGATAGATAGTCAGGCTAAGGTGGAAACATATGACTATAGTTTACAAGTCAAGGAAGAAAAACTACTAGTCCAGAGGAAAAAGTTACTAATCCACTCAATGTTAAAGATACTGCATTGCAACTTCTTACTTGTCCTGGGTTAGTGGACAAGTGTAAATTTGACGGTCAGTTATGTTGAAACCTGACTATTACACCTATAGGAGCATTTTGGACATCCAATTAATATGAAGTTGGTCCCCACTTAATACCTATAACAGGCTTTCCGCAAGATTTTAGACTGTTTCTGTGGGAAGTTGTGCCCATTTAGCTAAAAAAGCATTTGAGATTAGGCACTGATGTTGGATGAGAAGGTCTGGCTCACAACTGGTGTTCCATTTCATCCAGAAGGTGTTAAGTAGGGTTGAGGTCAGGGCTCTATGCAGGACACTCAAATTCCTCAACACCAAACTAATGTTTGAACCTCGCTTTGTGATTGTGCACAGGGGCACAGTCATGTTGGAGCAGGAAAGGGCCTTCCTCAAACTGTTGCCACAAAGGTGGAAGCACTTAATTGTCTAAAATGTCTTTGTACCCTGTAGCGTTAAGATGAGCCTTCATTGGAACTAAGGCACCTAGCCCAAATGCAAAGAAAAAAAGCCCCGGACCATAATCTCTCCTCCACCAATCTTTACAGTAGACAAAAGTAGGTAGTATTCTCCTGGAATACGCCACACCCAGAATCTTCCATCCGACTGCCAGATAGTGAAAAATGATTTATCACTCCAGAGAATTTGTTTTCCTCTGCTCCAGAGTACAGTGGCAGTGTTACCCCATTGAAACAGCCAATTGCACACATCTCAAAAGTAAAGTTATTTAAACCCATAAAGCAGTCTTCATAAATACCCCTGGCAGAAGCCTTTACAGTTTTTTATGTGTTCAGCCAGTTTTTCTTTTTATATTGTAATCATAATTTGATCGGTTTACTAAATCAAACTGTGAATATTCTAATGGATTGCAGCGGTTTAGAAAAAGAAGTTTAAATATTATCCAAGCTGCCTTATAATATTTTCGTATAGCAGTCCTGATGGTTTGGAATGGGGAAATGTTAGATCTGGAGAAATACTGATTAGTTTTGTGGTACTAGCAAGTTGCAATTGAAAATGTATCAAAAGGGTTAAAAAGATGTTAAATGTTAAAAGTGTTACATATAAAGACAGGACTGAGAGTGAAACTAGTAAGACTGGAATATTATTAGTAGGAAATTATAGTAACAAGTGAGTAACATTGAAAGATCAGTATTTATAGTGTATATGAACATGCAGAGATAGAAATCCAAATGCAATACACATATGCTAACTGTACACCACCAGATATATACAGTATATATATATATATATATATATATATATATATATATATATATATATATATATATATTCACAGTTTTGCAGTTTTAAAGTGATTGTAAAGTATAATGAATTAAAGCCCAGTATTTAAAAATAATCTTAAAAACAGGGACGCTTCTTTTTTTAAAATACATACGTTAACCCATTTCATTAAGGTAAACATAACGCCGATTCTCTGCCCGCATCTCCTTCTGTATTGAGCATATTGATGACAAATCCAGCTTCCCCCAATCGTAGCATGCCCCCTTTGGCGTCCAGCTTATGGGGCACGCAACTATTGGAGAAAGATGGAATCCTCATCAATATGCTAAATGCATAAGGAAATACGGCAGAGGATCGTTGGTATGTTTACCGTAACAAAATAAGTATTTAAAAAAAGAAGTGTCTTTGTAAAGTTTAATGACTTAACGTGCCCCTGTTTTTAAGATTATTTTTAAATACTGGGCTTTAAATCATTAAACTTTGCAATCACTTTAAGCAATTTGAATAGAGTAATTTCACTGGATAACATAATGTCCTTCTGAGGTTCTATAAGTGTTTACTTTGTGGCTTGGATAAAGTGTACAGTATATAGTATCATATGCACAATATTGCAGATATTAATCAATATGGCCTTTAATGCTGTGTGATTTCTTATTCAGTCACATATGCACTGACATAGCTTGCCAAGGGTTTTATTGAATGGCTGGTATCATTATGTACGGCTGACAATTCTGAGAAAGATTTTTGATTATCAGTTTTTGTATTAGGTTTTGTCTGATAATATTGAAGTTAGAGAAAAAAATTGTTAAGTGTTATCTCCTCTGTGGTTGCTAATGTTTTAAAGAATATCCTCTAAAACAGGTTACATGTGAATATCAGTGGAACATTGTCTGTGGCTTATGTTTTGTATTATAACAGTTTAATTAGTTGCAACTGATGGTCCTTTACCTGCATTAGAAAGTGTAATGATGTATGTATATAGAAATTGAGTGAAAAACATATTTAGTTTACTAAACAGCAGAATAGCAGAGTTAAAGAGACATTAGACACTGAAAACATTTCACGCACCTCCTTCAAATTATGGGTGCAGCCATCTTGGAATCTAGGTTACACTGCAGGTAACTGAAAGAAAGTTGCTGCACATATGCAAACATATTAGCACTGGAATTTAGTAAAAGCTAGATTTAAACATGGTGGCACCCATCACTAGATGGAGGTCAGAAATAACTTTAATACTGCACTCATAAAATTTACTTAGTGTATAATGTATTTTTAACAATATAGTCCTGTTCTCACAAAATGCAAAAAAGTAGGGAAATTTCAAGTTTCAATTGTTGTTCAATGGGATTTTGACCCTAAGCCCTCTTTGCAATTAGCACTTTATGCAGATGATCTTCCCCATATTTGCACATATCTCCTTGGCTACGGTGATTTTCAGAGAAAAACGTGCCCAAATTAAAAACGTGCCCAAAATAAAGCGAGCTTTCAGAGAATGATAGTTTCAATTAGCTATTTATTCACAAAATTCAGAAATTATTGCAAAATGACCCAAAAAGGTAAAGAATATATATATATATACACACACATATATATATATATATATATATATATATATATATATATATATATATATATATATATATATATATATATATATATATATATATATATATATATATATATATATATAAAGATTATCACATTCCACACAAACCTGCAACTGTAACTGTAGAAAGAATAATAGTACAATTTGTTTATTGGCATTCTCTGATTTAGCAAAGACAAAAACGTATATATTTATTATTTTTGATCATTTTAAGGGCTTTTTTTGCAGCTATATTTAAAATGATACAATAGGCTAACTCTTATTTGTTATAGCAGAGCTGCCCAAATTCTCACAATTAACCCCCAAAACTATATATATTTCTAAAGTAGACAACCTAATGTATTAATCTAGGCCCATTATCAGATGCACTGTTTGGCCACCAAATATGATCATATAAAAAAAGTTAACTTTTTTGCAAACTTTGGGTTTCTCACTGAAATTATTTACACACAACTACTTCAGTCATAAGATAAATGATTGTAAAAGCTTCTCTGGGATCCTAATTATTTAGAAATAGCAAGCATGCATGGTTTTGCTATTGGTTTTTGGTAATTGCAGCTGCACACCACACTTCTAAAATTCCTGGCAATGAAGGGGTTAATCAGTTAGCTGTTATGGGTAAAATATATTGTAGTGCAGTGATTACCCTCCTACCTGACACGTCCTACCCACTGATCTTCTGCCAGTGTGCAGTTTAGGGCTTTTTGTTTTATTTTTCTTTTTGTTTAATACTAAAGTAGTTTATATTTATTTTCTGTAGTGTTGGCTTCCCTCCTCACCCTTCTACCTCCCTGATCCGCCCCCAAACAGCTCCCTACCCCCCCCCACTTGTTTCTCACCATCTTTATCTCTGGCAGCTAAATTAGTGTATTTTAATTAAAGAAAAAAAATTGTAGTGTAGGGTTTCCCCTCTCCACCTCCCCCCTTTAAGCGATCACGTTATATATTATAGATAATATCAATCTATATTCAGTTCTGTAGTGCAGGGCCCCATCCCTCCCTCTTCCTTCAAAAAACTTTTTTGCCATAGTGTAGGGAACAATGCCTTCCCACTCTCCTCCAATGAGCCACCCACCCACCTCCCTCCTTCCCTCCTGCACCTTTTACCAGTACCAACGGATGATCGTTATTGAGAGTGTCACTGTTTGTAACGACCAGCAAATCTGGCTTCATATGGTAAGGGAGCACGATTAGATGCCTGAAGCCCACAAACAGCAAGTCCTAGTTGTCACTTGACTACTGAGACAGCTTGAGCTTCCAAAATGTCAGACGTAGATATACTTTATGTTGTATGCGGGGCTATGTACCACATGATGTAGATCTATGTTGGATTGGGTGAAGGGGTTAAACTATACAATATATATATATATATATATATATATATATATATATATATATATATATATATATATATATATATATCTGCATCCTCACATCCTAAACTAATGAGGTTTTAAGTTCCTTACTTATTTAAAGGGACAGGAAACCCAAACATTTTCTTTCATGATTCAGATAAGACATACAATTTTAAACAATTTTCCAGCTTACTTCTATTATCAATTTTGCTTCATTCTATTGGTAGCAATGCATTACTAGGAGCTAGCTGAATACATTGCTAAGCCAATTATAAGAGGCATATATGTCCAGTCACCAATCAGCAGCTAGCTTCCAGCTTTTGAGCCTATTTAGGTATGCTTTTTAACAAAGGAAACCAAGACATGGATTACAAGTGTTGCGCCAACTGCAACGCAAGTGCAGTATGGTTTTTGTTAGGTAACATAAGGACTGGTGAGGCTAGCGAGGCTGAAAACGCTTGCGGGAGTGGTGGGTTTTAATGTTGGAGGGGTATTGTACTTTTTTTTTACAGGTTTTTTTCGTACTTTAGATAATTGTATTTAATTGTATTTAATTGTAGTTAATTTAGGGATTTAATTTAATTTAATTATAGTGTAGTGTTAGATGTAATTGTAACTTAGGTTAGGTTTTTATTTTACAGGTAAATTTGTCTTTATTTTAACTAGGTAGCTATTAAATAGTTAATAACTATTTAATAACTATTCTACCTAGTTAAAATAAATACAAAGTTGCCTGTAAAATAAAAATAAATCCTAAACTAACTACCATGTAACTATTAGTTATATTGTAGCTATCTTAGGGTTTATTTTATAGGTAAGTAGGGGTTAATAAATGTAGGTAGGTTGCAACGACATTGGGGGTGGCAGATTAGGGGTTAATAAATAAAATGTAGGTGTCGGCGATGTTGGGGGTAAATAAGTGTAAGATTAGGGGTGTTTAGACTCGGGTTCATGTTAGGGTGTTAGGTGTAGACATAAATTTTATTTCCCCATAGGACTCAATGGGGCTGCGTTAGGAGCTTTACGCAGCTTTTTTGCCGGTGTTAGGTTTTTTTCAGCTGGCTCTTCCCCATTCATTCCTATGGGGAAATCGTGCACGAGCACGTTTTGCCAGCTCACCACTACCGTAAGCAGCGCTGGTATTGAGGTGAGATGTGGAGCAAAATTTTGCTCTCCACTCACTTTTCTGCGGCTAATGCCGGGTTTGTAAAAACCCGTAATACCAGCATTGTCTGTAGGTGAGCAGTGAGGGAAAACTCGTAATCTCGCCGTAAGTGTCACTCCTCTTTCTCTCTTTTGATTTCCACTCCCTTTACCCTCTGAATTTTCTTCCTCACTCACTCTCTAAAGCTGTTTCTTTCTATTAAAGGGACAGTCTAGTCAAAATTAAACTTTCATGAGTCAGATAGGGCATGCAATTTTTAACAACTTTCCATTTTTTTATCATCAAATTTGGTATTCTTTGTTGAAAGCTAAACCTAGGTAGGCTCATATGATACACAAATATAAAAGTAACAATAATATATAGTGTATAAGGATATGGGTGGTCTGTGAGAGTCCTCAATTTCAGTGATTGAAGTGATTCAAGTGGTTTCTTGCCTCAAAAAACAAAATAAGAAAAATATAGTGCAATACAATTTGGTAAAAAAGAAATATTATCTTCACATTTGTTAACCCACCAAGGGGTTACTCACAGTTTGCTGAGCCTACAAGGCTCTAGGTACAGGTGCACACCCGGTTTTATACTGCCAGGTAACCAGTATATACCAATCGCAAACCGCTGCTTTAGGTAAACATTTTTTTTATTTAAAATACATAAAATCATTGAAAGCCACACATTTATACGTCAAAGTATACAGTCACTCTGGTATCGAACCACTAGCAGAGCTTTAAGTGGGAGAGATAACTTATCGTTTGGTAAGATGGAGAGAAATAGCGTGCCACACCGGCTTAGCTAGTTCCCCCTGGGTAAGTAGTAATCTCTCAATACCTGTCCTGGCAACCTTACTTATAAACAGTGTATAGTGGTGTTCAGTTAATGTTCCTGACGTACGTTTTCACCGTAAGCGTAGGATGGATGGTGTGCGTCTGATTCCCTAGAGTTGATATAGGGTGAAAAGTCCTCCTATTGGTCCTAAATACTGATGTCATTCTTTTGTGATTGGTTATCATTTCACTGATCCGGAGTTGCATCCTCCATCTTTAAAAAGAGCAAAGTCCCAATCTGTACAGTCCTCATGTATAAATAGTTTGTTTGGGTAAACTGAATTGTTATTGCTTTTTTCTATGATGTGATATCTGTGCTTGTACATAGTTAGGAAAAACCTGAAAACACTTTGGAATACTTATATAGACACATTTATAATAACTTGTACATAAAATCTATGTGCAACCTTTACAATGAATTATGTTCAGAGAATATTACTTTGCTTTGAGTGTACCGGGTACAGAAACAGCGTATTTATATATTATGAAATGTTGCAAGTTCTAATACAATGTACATATGTATGTATCTTTACTAGGTGAAGACAACAAGTTTATATTGTGTATTTGTTTGATTAGTATCCAGCATTTTCGTAATCACTTCAGATCAAGATACATTCTGTTCTATTTCTATAATGGTTATAATTGTTTAATTTAAGGTGGGATTTTTTTATATATACATACATATATATATATATATATATATATATATATATATATATATATATATATATATATATATATATATATATATATATATATATAAAATCAAATTAGTTAGAAAAGAGCTCTAACATATCAAAAGAGCTAAAGCGGATACCTGGCCGCACCAAAACACCCCTACAGTATACTAAGAAATGGCATCCTAAACAGGTGTGCTGAACATATACATTTTAATAAAAACATAGCCAAAAAAGGTACATGCTGAGAATGATGGCAACAACAAGATTACAACACACAAACAAAATAGCAAGCGTAGTGCACTACTGATAACTGTGAGCTAGCATATGCAAGGTTAATGTTAGGTTAATTATTCTCTAATCCGGTACCGGATCAAATATACACCAATGAGATATCAAGGACGGTATTCTGTCTAATCTACAACCGGAGTGTGTTTTTAACACTCAAGTGCCCGGTATTAGGGATGGACTTTCTCATGAGTCAACATTAACCTTGCATATGCTAGCTCACAGTTATCAGTAGTGCACTACGCTTGCTATTTTGTTTGTGTGTTGTAATCTTGTTGTTGCCATCATTCTCAGCATGTACCTTTTTTGGCTATGTTTTTATTAAAATGTATATGTTCAGCACACCTGTTTAGGATGCCATTTCTTAGTATACTGTAGGGGTGTTTTGGTGCGGCCAGGTATCCGCTTTAGCTCTTTTGATATGTTAGAGCTCTTTTCTAACTAATTTGATTATATTCATTTAGGATTGCCAGCACAATACGCTTTACCCTTTTATTCTATCTGTGTGCACCCTATCCCTTGTATAAAAAAAAATAAAAAATATATATATATATATATATATATATATATATATATATAAAGTTCCTTTGAGGGAAAGCACAATCTCACCACTCCATTAATGCCACGGTGCTCTGCCAAAAATCATCCAAGCATTCCACAGAATGCAGGCACTCATTTGGTCTTGATAAAATATAACAGTTTTATTTAGGCATAGTTAAAACGACATAACGTTTCGGCACCAGCTTGTGTCTTTGTCAAATGTCAGCAAAAAGAACAAAAGAATATACAACACATATCGAATTTAAGTGTGTTGCATATTCTTTTGTTGTTTTTGCTGACATTTGACAAAGGCACAAGCTGGTGCCGAAACGTTATGTCGTTTTAACTATGCCTAAATAAAACTGTTATATTTTATCAAGACCAAATGAGTGCCTGCATTCTGTGGAATACTTATATATATATATATATATATATATATATATATATATATATATATATATATATATATATATATATATATATATATATATGTATATTTTTAAGATGGGATTTTTTAATTCCCCAAGTTTACAATCCATATATTTGTGATCTTTAGGGAGATGATTCATATATGTTTTCATATAATTAAATAAACAGAATGTGATATATAAATTACCATACCAAACTGGTATTACGTGAATGGAGTTATAGCACATCTATGTAATTATAATAGCTGTCACTATATTATAATAAATAATTTAAACTACTAACAAAAAATAGATAAAAAGGGGGAAAAAACAAGACGCCTGTATAAAATAAGTAAATCTGACTCAAGAATGGATCTTTCTGAAGCAGCTGTTTGCGGTTGGTATATACTGGTTACCTGGCAGTATAAAACCGGTTGTGCACCTGTACCTAGAGCCTGGTAGGCTCAGCAAAGTGGGACTACAAACGTGAAGATAATATTTCTTTTTTACCAAATTGTATTGCACTATATTTTTCTTATTTTGTTTTTTGAGGCAAGAAACCTCTTGAATCACTTGAATCACTGAAATTGAGGAGGACTCTCACAGACCACCCATATCCTTATACACTATATATTATTGTTACTTTTATATTTGTGTATCATTTAGTTTATCACTTTTTATTTTCACATATTTATTCACCAAGTGATTATTGTACTTTTTTAATGTAGGTTCATATGCTAATTTCTAAGCCCTTGAAAGCAATGTTATCTATATGGTCCACATGAACTAACACCCTCTAGCTGTGAAAAACTGTCAAATGCATTCAGCTAAAAGGTGGCCTTCAAGAGCTTAGAAATTAGTATATGAACCTACCTAGATTTAGCTTTCCACAAAGAATAACAAGAGAACAATGCAAATTTGATGATAAAAGTAAATTGGAAAGTTGTTTAAAATGACATGATCTGTCTGAATCATGAACGTTTAATTTTGACTCGACTGTCCCTTTTAAGCAAAATTAAAAATAGAGACGGGTGCTGGTTTTTAGTTGACTATGATTTCCCAGAACAAACAGGATTTCTTTAGAGACCATCCTGGAGTCATTTGATGATTATTAAACTACTTTAGAAGTCATTTTCACATCATCAGATATCATCAGGCTTGTAAAGTCTTCAGCTAAGATAAAACGTTCTGGGTGATAACTTCAAAATGATTAGCAGATTATCTTCCTGATTGCTTCAAAAGCATGGACATCCAGTGAATGACTCTAGAGTCATCTCATTTAAATATTTTGGCCTGTGGGCATACTTCAGTATGTCTTCTTATGACTAGTCTAGAGGCATCTTCAGAATTACTACAGGAAGATGATCTTTTTTGACTAAATTACAAGGCTTATCTATATACTGTAAAAGGAGATCTCATAATGTATTCCAGACACCAACACAATTTGCTTCCAAAAATAATCTAGAAATGCTTAGTATTTATTTAATTGTTTTGTTTGCAGAATTTGCAAAACCATCAGAAAGCTTTTTGACTGCCAGGACAAAAATGAAACTTTGTGGCACTTTCAGAAAATCTTCACAAGACAAATCAAAACAGAAACATCTTCAAGTTCCAGTAAGAGAATACAGGATCAGGTTATACGTTATTATCATTTATGTATAATCTATTTTAGGCATATCCAGTTCACCTGTATTAGTGTTTCTCAATGGCAGTCTTCAAGTAACCCTAACAGGTCAGATTTGCATGATATCTTAACTAGATCACACATGAAATAATTAACTGATGACTGAGAGCAGGTTAGTAACCATGGTTACTGATCAGCTAATTATTTAACCTGTGCTGATATCATGAACTTCTGTCCTGTTAGGGGTCCTGAATGCTGACATTGAGAAACCCTGATTTATATAATCCTGCAATTTTTTTCATAAGTATAATCAATCATTTTCCCAGCAACCAATTATTTGTACAGTGTAATTATTATGAAGCTGCTTATTTTAAGTAGTTAATTATTAATTATTTTTCAACAATGAGTATGTTTATTAATTTGATTAAACAGACTTTTAGCTCACTAATTTATAATGTTACTTATAATACAAAGTCAGCACAACATCTGCATGAACAAAATAGTTACCACAAATGATTTCAATATATTTTAATGCCAACTAAAAATTGCAGTCTTTTTGCTTATGTCAAACATATGCAGCAGAGTTGAAATTTTTTTTAATTTTTTTTTTTGCATTGGTGACAATTATGTGGAAACAGCTCCACCTACTGGCCTAAAAGCTAACTTTGAATTCTGCCCTAGCTGAGCATCTTAATTATAGAGAGAAGAAAAAAAAAACAAACTTTGGTGTATCTGTGAACTACATTATATAAACCCTTCAGCAAGAGACACAATGTTCTTGAGGGAATTAGAAACACACAGAGTATTGTGTGATTGAGATTATTTATATTCTTCCTTGCAGGTGATTACTGTTGATGGATGTTCACAAAGCACCCACATGAGCTCTGAACCTGCAGACTGCAGCAGCTGGAAATGTGAAGAGGAGGAGCCCAGTAAGAACAGGCTGACTGTATCACATTTCAATCAGCTAAGTAAGTGGCCACCTGCTGCTATCAAAATATATGATCCATATCCTGCAACATATTAAACTTTTGTTCTTTTCTGCCTTCTAATATTACAGTAATGCTGTATGAGGACTAAATAAAGCCAATCTTTATAAGCCGTATAAATGGCACCCACCTTGTAAAGTGACTATTTGTAATGCTGTGAGGTAGCGCCTATGCTGCTGTGTTTGCACTGATGCCTCTGACACACACTAGCTGCCTCTAATATACTGCACCCTGAGCATTACTAAATATCTCTGCTTGAATTTGTTCAGTTAGCAGTGCACAAAAGGATGAATGGTTCTCAAAGATGACATCTCTCTGGGATTTAATGTGCGAAAAGAGGAGGTAAAAGACACTTTTCTGAGACCTTTCTTGTCATCATTTAGTTATATGGTGTCCTTGTATAACTTGCAGATAAGATAGGGTGGTGTCTTTAATAAATCACATGTTTATCTAAAGCTACAAGTTTTTTTTTTAACCTGTTTTGTTATATAATAACTAAACTTTAAAGGGGCATAAAACACAGCTTGCTTTTGTGTAAATCTGGTGCATTTTTCATGCTTCCTCGAGAGGGCACAAAGCAAATGATTTATTATAGGTTTTTAAAATGCTGCAAATTAAATAGCTATCTCTCTCTCCTCTCTTCTCTTCTCTCTCTCTCTCTTGTATACATATGTATTTATGTGTATATATGTCTGTAAATACATAGGTACTGTATACATATAAACACATATGTACACATGTAAATACATATGTACTGTATACATATTAACACATATGTACACATGTAAATACATATGTACTGTATACATATAAACACATATGTACACATGTAAATACATATGTACTGTATACATATAAACACATATGTACATGTGTAAATACATATGTACTGTATACATATAAACACATATGTACACATGTAAATACATATGTACTGTATACATATAAACACATATGTACACATGTAAATATAGGGAGTGCAGAATTATTAGGTAAGTTGTATTTTTGAGGATTAATTTTATTATTGAACAACAACCATGTTCTCAATGAACCCAAAAAACTCATTAATATCAAAGCTGAATAGTTTTGGAAGTAGTTTTTAGTTTGTTTTTAGTTATAGCTATTTTAGGGGGATATCTGTGTGTGCAGGTGACTATTACTGTGCATAATTATTAGGCAACTTAACAAAAAACAAATATATACCCATTTCAATTATTTATTTTTACCAGTGAAACCAATATAACATCTCAACATTCACAAATATACATTTCTGACATTCAAAAACAAAACAAAAACAAATCAGTGACCAATATAGCCACCTTTCTTTGCAAGGACACTCAAAAGCCTGCCATCCATGGATTCTGTCAGTGTTTTGATCTGTTCACCATCAACATTGCGTGCAGCAGCAACCACAGCCTCCCAGACACTGTTCAGAGAGGTGTACTGTTTTCCCTCCTTGTAAATTTCACATTTGATGATGGACCACAGGTTCTCAATGGGGTTCAGATCAGGTGAACAAGGAGGCCATGTCATTAGATTTTCTTCTTTTATACCCTTTCTTGCCAGCCACGCTGTGGAGTACTTGGACGCGTGTGATGGAGCATTGTCCTGCATGAAAATCATGTTTTTCTTGAAGGATGCAGACTTCTTCCTGTACCACTGCTTGAAGAAGGTGTCTTCCAGAAACTGGCAGTAGGACTGGGAGTTGAGCTTGACTCCATCCTCAACCCGAAAAGGCCCCACAAGCTCATCTTTGATGATACCAGCCCAAACCAGTTCTCCACCTCCACCTTGCTGGCGTCTGAGTCGGACTGGAGCTCTCTGCCCTTTACCAATCCAGCCACGGGCCCATCCATCTGGCCCATCAAGACTCACTCTCATTTCATCAGTCCATAAAACCTTAGAAAAATCAGTCTTGAGATATTTCTTGGCCCAGTCTTGACGTTTCAGCTTGTGTGTCTTGTTCAGTGGTGGTCGTCTTTCAGCCTTTCTTACCTTGGCCATGTCTCTGAGTATTGCACACCTTGTGCTTTTGGGCACTCCAGTGATGTTGCAGCTCTGAAATATGGCCAAACTGGTGGCAAGCGGCATCTTGGCAGCTGCACTCTTGACTTTTCTCAGTTCATGGGCAGTTATTTTGCACCTTGGTTTTTCCACACGCTTCTTGTGACCCTGTTGACTATTTTGAATGAAACGCTTGATTGTTCGATGATCACGCTTCAGAAGCTTTGCAATTTTAAGAGTGCTGCATCCCTCTGCAAGATATCTCACTATTTTTGACTTTTCTGAGCCTGTCAAGTCCTTCTTTTGACCCATTTTGCCAAAGGAAAGGAAGTTGCCTAATAATTATGCATACCTGATATAGGGTGTTGATGTCATTAGACCACACCCCTTCTCATTACAGAGATGCACATCACCTAATATGCTTAATTGGTAGTAGGCTTTCGAGCCTATACA
Organism: Bombina bombina; assembly: GCF_027579735.1. Classification (NCBI taxonomy): domain Eukaryota; kingdom Metazoa; phylum Chordata; class Amphibia; order Anura; family Bombinatoridae; genus Bombina; species Bombina bombina. The sequence continues at coordinate 589,727,727 of NC_069500.1, forward strand.
GCTTGGAGTAAGACAACATGCATAAAGAGGATGATGTGGTCAAAATACTCATTTGCCTAATAATTCTGCACTCCCTGTACATATGTACACATATATCCATACATACATATTAGGACATGTATATGTATGTATCTCTATGTTAAAGCCCTTTGCCTGCCTTTTTTCTAACACCTGAGATCTCATATCTTTGAGCCCTCATAACTTTTTAATGCAATATTTTTTAAAAAATAATTTTATCAGACAGTATTAATATGAGTGTAACTGTACTATTAAATGTATGTTTACGTATGTGTTAACCAGAGCTTTGAAGTCGCGCGAACCCGACAAGTGTTAAATTTATATTTTGCTCAAGCAAACATATTTACTTTTAACTTGTAATATGTGAGCTATTTACATTGCACGCAAAAAGCCAAAAAATCCCAATATCCCTTGCGCACTATGGTTAGCGCACCACTCATAATCTATCCCATATTGGGGCATAAGTAAAAGAAGTAGCAAGTAGCTGTGACAATCTATCACTTTGTGTCTGTGCAACATCATGACATGATTCAACTTCAATGAGGAACTGATGGAGATTTCTCATATGTTTGGGAAGAGATCATATGTTGAAGGGAAAGGCACTAGGGACTAGGCTCTATAATCATTACTGCAGACAGTATGAAAGTAATTTAAGTTCCCTTTAACTAGCTCAGCCTAGTAGCAGGAGTCTTATAATGTTCCAGTCCACCTATTAATCATTGGGGATTAGTTAGCAATAATTGTTGCGATGTTCTTTGTAGAATCATCCTGGTTTATAGCCATTTTTAATTTCTGTGTGTGTGCAAATGTATGTTGTTGTGACTGGTTCTTTTTTCACTAATAAAGTTATTTGATGTTGAATGTTTGTTACTACTATATATATATTTTTTGTATCTCTATGGCAAAGTAAGGCTACCTTTTTCTTTGTGGTGCAACTTTGGTTGCATTTTTTGGTAAATATTGTTACTATTTAGCCTTATACTCTGATGTTCAGTAAGCTAAGCAATCTCTACATATGCACTTTAATATAGCTGCATGAACATAATAATATCTACTGACATTTACAGCCCTCATCCCTTCCTATTGATACCCAAACATAAACCCCTAGTCTAAATATCCCTAACCTGCCGCCCCCCCAACATTGCCGACACTAAATAAAGTGATTAACCCCTAAACCGCAACCCCCCACATCGCTAACACCCAAATAAACCTATTAACCCCATAAACCGCCGCCCCCCCCACATCTCTATTACTATAATAAATTTAATAACCCCTAAACCACCGCCCCCCTGCATCGCTGACACCTAAATAAACCTATTAACCCCTAAACCACCAGCCCATACATCGCTACTACTATAATAAACCTATTAACCCCTAAACCATCGGCCCCCCACATCACTACTACTATAATAAACCTATTAACCCCTAAACCACTGCCCCACGCATCGCTACTAATAAAATAAAGCTATTAACCTCTAAGCTGCCACCCCCACAATGCAATAAACCTAATTAAACTATTAACCCCTAAACCACCCCCCACCCAACAACGCAAATAAGTAATTTAATCACTAAGCCCCCTAACCTAACAACCCCTAAATTAACCCCAATTACATAAAATAAGAAAATACTAAGTTAAAATAAAAAATACTAACATTAATTTAAAAAAAAAAAAAAACTAACCCCCAAATAGGTACTCACCGTTACTGAAGTCGGACGGAGAAGGTCTTCTTCCAGGCGGTGAAGGTCTTCTTCCAGGCAGCAATATCTTCATCCAGCGCGGGGACCTCAACTATCTTCATCCAGGGCGAAGGCAGTGCGGAGCGGAGGTGGCTTAACTATTCAAATCAACCAATAGGATTTCAGTAGCTCTCATCCTATTGACTGATTTGAATTTTTTCAAATATAAAACGTGTACCTTGCATTCAATCTTCAGTGTGTGGCAGTGACTGCATGAAGAGGATCCTCCACACTGGATGTCTCTGCAGCCGACGTTCTTGCTCCACGGCCACCTCTGCTCCGTGCCGCCTTTGCTCTAGATGAAGATTGAAAATGTCCACTCGCTGGATGAAGATGTCTCAGCCTGGAAGAAGACCTTCTCTAACGGATTTCAGAAATGGTGAGTGAGTTTGGGGCTTAGACTTTTTTAGGCTTTTTTTTATTTTTTGGGGTGTTTTTTTTTTTTTTAGATTAGGGATTTTTTTTTAATGGGCTGCAAAAGAGCTGATTGCCCTTTTAAGGACAATGCCCATACAAATGCCCCTTTAGGGGCAGTGGGTAGCTTAGGTTTTTTTAGTGTTATTTTTTTTATTTTGGGGGGTTTGGTGGGTTGGGGGGGTTTACTGTTAGGGGTTAATTTGTATTTTGGAGGTAAAATAGCTGTTTAACTTAGGGCAATCCTCTACAAAAGGCCCTTTTAAGGGCTATTGGTAGTTAAGTCTTAGATTAGGGGTTATAGGGGTATTAGATTAGGTTAATTTTTTTATTTTTGATAATTTAATTTATTTTTTCTGTAATTTTAGACTTTAATTTTTTGTAATTTTAGATTTATTTATTTAAATTTAATCTTACGTTTTTTTTTAAGTAATGTTAGGATTTTTGATTTTAATTTTAACTTAGTATTTTTTTATTTTATGTAATTGGGGTTAATTTAGGGGGTGTAAGGTTAGGGGGCTTTGTGATTAAATTAGTTACTTGCGTTGTGGGCGGATGGCGGTTTAGGGGTTAATAGTGTAATTAGGTTTATATTGTTGTGGGGGATGGCGGTTTAGGGGTTAATAGTTTTAGTTTAGTAGTAACGATGTTGGGGGCCGGCGGTTTAGGAGGTTAATAGGTTTATTTTAGTAGTAGCGATGTGGGGGTTGGCGGTTTAAGGGTTAATAGGTTTATTTAGTGTTGTCGATGTGGGTGGTCAGCCGTTTAGTGGTTAATAGGTTTATTAGTGTTGGCTATGTTGGGGGGGGGGGCGGCGGTTTAGGGGTTAATAGGTAGTTTATAGGTGTTAGTATACTTTGTAACATTTTTGTTATGAGTTTTGTGAAACATTTTTGGATTGCGGTGGTATAGACTATAACGCTATATAGTGTTATAGCCCGACCACACAACATGTAATACAGGCGCAATGAAAATCCTGCACCCAAAAGTAATTTTTTTAATGCGGAATGGAGAGTTGTGTAAAGGCTAAAATGCTAGCGATATAGCTTTTCCGCAGTGACTTGTAATACGGGAGACCTACATATTCCGCGTGCAATGGCTGTATAGCCGTTCCGCAAAACTTGTCATTTTGCCGTATGTTTGCTGAGATTTATTTTTTATGTTATTTAGTTTTTATACTGTGGGGATAAAAAGAATGACTATTTTATCTTAGTTCACTGAATTATCACAGAGTCTCTAGATAAAATGTTTTATTTACATTTTTAATAATTTTTTCTTCTTCTTCTTCAGGTTTGGGGAACATGGCCTATGTACGCCAACAAATAAAGAGTCAAGAATTTGAAAGGCATCTAATACAAACCAGTGAATATTTAAGGCAATCTCAAGAGGCAAGTTATTGTTTACAATATAGGTTTGCACTTCACTTACAATAAGCTGAGTACATGCGTTTCCTTCACTTGTTCTGTGTGCAAGTGACATCATGTAACTGATCACCACCAGCTCTTGAAGCTTCTGCAAGACTGCAAGTGTAGGTTGCCCATGCATGAGGCTTATTGCCATATCAGCGGCAAGTCATATGCACCTAAAAAGCAATCACTAAAACAGTGATACATTTTCATGGAAGCATTTTGTGCAAGTTCACTGCAGTCCATTTCAAATTTGACCTTTATGTCTCTTCAACTGACTCACTCAAATGGAGGCACTTCTAATTTTGGATCGCCATATAAAAGGAATAAAAAAATCAGTTAACTATGAATTTTTTGCAAGGCAAACTCTTATAGAATGGAATGGGAGATCAGGGCCGCCACTAGAAATTTTGGGGCCCCTTACTTAACCAATGATCAGGGCCCCCCCCCTTTGACATGTGCAATGTTCGACCAAGTGACTAATGCGTATATGCACTTTATTCTTAAGTGTAGTCAAACTTGGAAATGTTGTGAAGGTAGTAACACACAAACACAGAACACTAAAAAGGAACAGACAGTGGACACACACACAAACAAACTCAAAAACAAACTTGCACATACACCCAAGGAAACAACCACAGAGACAGCCTCAGAAAACACACAAAGACATACACACTCACAGTCACCCATAGAAAACACACAAAGACACAGACACACACACACACACAGAGGCACTCACAGAAAACACACAAAGACATACATACACACACACCCTCACAGAGACATCCACAGAAAATGCACAAAAACAGACACATAAACCCTTACAGAGAGACCCACAGAAAATAAATACATACACACTCATAGAGACACCAACAAACGCACAAAGAGAAACACAGACATCCACAGAAACACTCACAGGAGGTAACATTTCTGCACATTGCCATCCCCTAAATCAACAGTGTGTGACATGCACGATAAAAAAAAATAGCAGAAATTAAGAAATCACTTTTTAAAGAATCATATTTGTAAATGAGCAAACAAAAATACTTATGTGAATTCAAAATTGTACATTATTGATGTGTCAATAGATGAAAAAAAGTACTTTTGAAAGGTTGACATATGTTTGGGATTCCCCACCCCCATTTTCCCCAACCAAGATCACCACTTCAAATCTGTCAGCTAAATAAAAAAACATTTACTAAGTAAGTCCTACTTTGCAAATGAAAGTGATCTGACTCAGGCACACACTGTACAAACTTTGTGCCAAGCCTGTCTCACACTGTGCATAGTGGTTTAGTGCACACTCAGAAATCCTCTCAAATGCTAATACTTTACTCCTTGTAATGATATTTCCCATGCTCAATTAGCACTCTGCTGTAGCGCCCTCTGGTGGCTGCCAAAATGTAAAATCAAAAATATATATATATTTTTTTTTTTAAATAGTTGTGCCTGCCTCATGGGGCCCCCCTGGCCCACTGGGCCCCTGACAGGAGTAACCCTATTCACCCCCTGATGGTGGCCCTGTGGGAGGTATAGTTAGATAAGTGATTGTGTTTAAAAACAAAATACTTGATAACTAAATAGAGCATTTTATGGTTCCACCGGAATGTACCTTTAAAGCTACAATTGATTAATTTAAAGGTACATGCTAATGTAAAAATAAATTTTTTTTTTGAGAATTTTATTTTTAAATCCATTACCTTATTTTACTATGTGTTTAAATACTTCCAAGGGTTTAAATATGTAGTCTATGTTGCACTCCTGGAACACCCCTATCCTGCTAGAGATGAGGAGACAGCCAATGATTGGAGCTTATGCTTGTATGTCTGATTCTCATTTGTTCACCACCTGTATCCTTGTGTAGAGTGGCACAGGAGCACACATTTTACTATGCATTTAACCCCCTTTGCAGGAGTTAAACACACAGTAAAATATAAAAAATCTCTTTCATTAGAGCATTTTTATATTTCACACTAGAATCTTCCAATAACCCTTTCACTGCTAAGCATTTTTCACATCCCTGTCATAAGCCAATTCTTAGCTTTTATTGCTGCTTACATTTAAATGCTATTGTAAGTCATATTTCAGTTAGTGACCCACATAAATTATGTATTGTTTTTTTCAGCAGATTCAGAATATGCCATTATTATTATTAAATGTAATTGCATGTGAGAAATGTATATATTTTTTTTAAGATTTTAGTAAATAAAATTAAAAAGAGCCTGGCGACCTTTATTGCTATAGTGATCATCTTAGTAATTGTTAACAAGGATACACAAATTTGAAGAAGGGAACCATAATGGCTTTTGAGCCAGAAGAGAAATGAAGGCACATTCTTTTCTGCTAGGTAATCACTATAACCACAATGATCACATGGCCATTTAGACAAAATATACATATATTTGTTAATAAAGTACACTTGAAAATAAACTTTGGGGGGGTCTGTAAACATTTTAAATTTTTTATTATGTGTCCCTAAAGATACCCTCCCTTGTAAAGCCCATGTTGTGTGTGCAGGGCCACCATCAGGTGGTGAAAGGGGTCACTAATGTTAGGGGTCCTGTGAGTCTCTTTAAGACCATTCCCTCTCTGAGCACGCACTATATTCTGCCTGATCCCCTGACCACCAGAGAAGCTGTCCCCTCTTTAATGCCATTCATTTTCTGAGTTCACATACTATGGGGGGTTTGGAGGACTATTAGTGTAGCACATACAAGTGATATTTATGGTCAGCCAAGCAGGAGGTGGATCTGGGACAGCGCAGCAACTTTATGACTCTAAGGGGGCTAGCACCGCACTTCAGTGGACTCAGACCCTGCTGGATTTGTTCCAATCTAGAGACAACTAGAGTGGGTTATCTGCAACTGCATGTGCATGGCGGTTGATGAGAACCACAGTGTGTAATACCTACGTTCCTGCTAACTTTTTTGTTAAACACAATTTCTTTCATATAGGTGGCGAGAGTCTAATTACTGCTAATTACTGATTGGATATATATTTCTACCAGGAGGGGGGAAAGTTTCCCAAGCTTCAAATGCCTATAAAATACACCTCCCACTTCACTCATACCATTAAAAATGATGCCTCCTTAAGAGGTGGTCTATCAGATTGTGCAGATGTGGGGTCTTCCAGACATAGATCTGATGTCCTCTCATCTAAACAAGAAACTTCCCAGATAGCTCTCCAGATCCAGGGAACCCCAGGTGGAAATGATGGATGCTCTAGTAGTTCCATGGTTTTATCAACCTGCTTACTTTTTTCCACATCTGGTTCTTCTTCCAAGAGTGATCTTAAAGATCATAATGGGACAAGCTTATGTGTTTCTGATAGCATCAACATTACCTCACAGGTTCTGGTATGCGAACCTTGTCCGAATGTCCAGTTGCCAACCTTGGTCACTTCCTCTAAGACCAGACCTTCTGTCTCAAGGCCTGTTTTTTCCATCCGAATCTCAAATCTCTAAATTTGAAGGCATGGAAATTGAACGCTTAGTCCTTAGTCATAGATGTTTCTCTGACTCTGTGATTAACACTATAGTACAGGCTTTTAAGCCTGTTTCAAGGAAAATATATCACAAGGTTTGGAAAACCTATATTTCATGGTGTTCCACTCATGATTATTCTTGGCATTCTTTTAGAATTCCTAGAATTCTACAGTTTCTTCAGGATGGTTTAGATAAATGTTTGTCTGCCAATACTTTGAAAGGACAAATCTCTGCTCTTTCTCTTTTATTTCACAGAAAGATTGCTAATTTTCCTGATGTTCACTGTTTCATACAGGCTTTGACTCATATCAAACCTATTATTAAATCTATCTCTCCTACTTGGAGTCTAAATTTGGTATTAAAGACTTTGCAGGCTCCTCCTTTTGAGCTTATGCTTTCTTTGGACATTAAACTACTTTCTTGGAAAGTATTATTTATCTTGGCTATCTCTTCTGCTAGAAGAGTTTCTGAATTGTCTGCTCTCTCTTGCAAGTCTCCTTATCTGATTTTCCATCAAGATAAAGCTGTTTTGCGGACTTCGTTTACATTTTTGACTGAAGTTTCTAAATTCTAACAACATTAATAGAGAAATTGTTGTTCCTTCCTTCTCTCCTAATCCTAAGAATACTCTCGAATGGTCTTTATATTCTTTGGACGTGGTAAGAGCTTTGAAATATTATGTTGAGGCTACTAAAGATTTCAGAAAGACTTCTAGCCTATTTGTTATTTTTTCTGTTTCCAGAAAAGGTCAGAAAGCATCTGCCATTTCTTTGGCATCTTGGTTGAAACTTCTGATTCACAAAGCTTATTTGGAGGCGGGACAGTCTCCGCCTCTGAGAATAACAGCTCGTTCTACAAGATCAGCTGCCTCATCTTGGGTTTTCAAGAATGAAGCTTCAGTTGATAAAATATGCAAAGCAGCCGCTTGGTCTTCATTGTATACCTTTACTAAGTTTTACCATTTTGACATTTTTTGCTTCTTTGGAAACAGCTTTTGGTAGAAAGGTTCTTCAGGCAGCTGTTTCAGTTTGATTCTAGTGTCTATGATTTGAGTATTTTTGAATTTTTAAGAAAACTTAATTTTTTTTTTGGATTTTAATTTCTTAGCGGAAATAGCTGTTTTTATGTTATCCCTCCCTCTATAGTTTCTAGTGGACTTCCACATCTTGGGTATTATATCCCATCTGTAACTAGCTTGTGGACTCACTAACTTTGCTATATGTTAAACTGAGGTATGAGTAAGGTTGGAGGTGTATTTATAGGCATTTGAGGTTTTGGAAACTTTGCCCCCTCCTGGTAGGAATGTATATCCCATCAGTAACTACCTTGTGGACTCTCTCCACCATGAAAGAAATTAATTGATCAGGTAAGTTCTTACATAAATTATGTTTTTATATTTCTGTGAGTTAGCGTAAAAGCTTTTCATTTTGGTATAAACAGGTTTTTAGCATGTTTATTGTTTACATAGATTTATACTGCTCTCTGAACAAACGTGAGGCTGCAAAACGGGTTCAAATAAATAACATAGGTTTATTCGTATAATAAAACCTAGACAGACATAGACAGGTGGGTAGTCTGACGCATTTCAAGCCCCCTAGTGGCGCTTAATCAGAGACTCGATTGTTGTATACACCATCCATCATTAAATAGGGCACCAATTGCCCTTACACTTGCCAATACATAACAAATTTAAAGATACATATAGACAACTTATAAAAACAGAAGATAATACACATCATCAACAGTGTTATCATACCAGATATCTACATTCTACAAATGCTGAGGAACAGATTGTTAGAGTTATTTCGCTAAGTACATAACTATTAACTAAAGAAATTGTGGTCATGTATCATTACTAATACTGCAACGTTATATAACATTTATACTGCTCTCCTCTTAACCTACATTGTCCCCACATTTGCTGTTTGTCTGCATCTTGGTCCTTGAGTGCTTAGCCTCATGAAAATTGACCTGTCTTAGCCTCATGGGTCTGTACACTATTGTGTAATACCTTGTGACTCTCATACATTGGGCAACTCAGGCATTGTTTTATATTACTCTTTAAATGGAAAGGAAAGTGAAAAATAAACTTGCGAAATTCCGATGGAGCTTTTTAAAGACAATTTTAAATTTAATTCTATTTTCAAATGTGCGTTGTTCTCTTGGTATCCCTGGTTGAAAAAGAATACACACATATTCTGCACTAGTGGGAGCTAGCTGCAGATTGGTGCCTGCACACATTTGTCTCTTGTGATTGGCTAACTAGATGAGTTCATCTAACTGCCATTAGTGCAATGTGTGTGTTTTAATTTTTTTTTTGATTTTTTTTTTGGGGGGGGGGGGTTGCATTTCAAGACCATCCCCAAATAAAAAAAACAGGCATTTCTCTTTTAAATGAGGGGTCTTGGTCATCTGTAGCTGCTAAGGGAACTGAGAGGGTTGAATACCCTCCCTCCATCCAGCTCTCTCACAGATACTGACTACACCCCCTTGTAACATCACCATATCACTGGACCTTCCATTGAACGCTTGGGAGTGCCACCCGCTAGGCAACCGATCTCTGGCCTGTAAGGCATCAAAGTTGTTAAGGGTTGTGATAAAATGTGCATTATAGCTAATACATATCACATATTAGGTTTGTTATAATAAAGAGATCCTCATATGCTAGTTTAGGGTGCATCTCAGTTTGTAAAAGTGAAAATTGACAAATGTGGCATTTACTAACTCAAGATGCCCTTAAAAGTACATTAAAAACCTCTTTATCCACTCCTTACAGAGGATAAAAAGCAAATGTTTTAACCAGCAAATGTTGCAAATCATACTTAGTTACATATTTTGCTTTTTTGGCCTTTCTAGTGAGTGTGAAACAAAGTACAATTTTCACACAAAAGTAATAGGCCTTTAAAGTGAAGGTAAACTTTGATAAATGAAAGCCCATTTTTTAAAAATACTATTAAAAACAGGGGCACTTTCATTCATCAAAGTTTAGAAAGCAGCCATTTTTTTTTAAAAAAACTTACCTTTCTTCTTTTCACAGCCAGAGCAGCTTCCCTCACCCGGAGATCCTCTCTTCACACGTCAGCAATAACTAATCCGGTTTCCTCCAATCGCGGCTTTCCCCCCATGGGAGTCATTGCCTGAGGCCATGTCGTGATTGGAGGAAGCCAGATTAGTCATTGCTGATGTGTGAAGAGAGGATCTCCCGGCTGCTTTCTAAACTTTGATGAATGAAAGTGCCCCTGTTTTTAATAGTATTTTTAAAAACCGGGCTTTCATTTATCAAAGTTTACCTTCACTTGTCCTTTCAAGTACAAAAACATCTACATTGGGTATTGAAAAGAATCACCCCCCCCCCCCTTTGCAGCCTGAAATATAGACACAGTTTTTGTTTGTCCAGTTATATTTACTCAGTGTAACTTGTAACATCCAAGTGAAAGATATAACACCAACATGTCAGGCAAAAATAAAGACAATTCAAAAATAAAATCACTGAGTAGGAAAAGGGATCACCCCCTTGTGTCAGTATTTTGTTGAACCACCTTTTGCTTTAATTATAGCCTTTAGTCTGTTGGGATATGTCTCTACTAACTTTGCACATCTAGACTGTGCAATATTTGCCCACTCTTCTTTGCAGAACTGCTCCAGTTCCGTTACATTTGATGTTAACCATTTGTGGACTGCAGTCTTCAAGTCATGCCACAGATATTCAATAGTGTTTAAGTCTGGGCTCTGACTAGGCCATGCAAGGACATTCACCTTTTTCTTCTTCAACCACTGTGTGGTCATTTTTGCTGTGTGCTTTGGGTCATTGTCATGTTGGAAAGTAAACATTCTTCCCATTGGCAACTTCCTGGCAGAGGGCAGCAGATTTTCTTCAAGAATTTGACGGTATTTTTCCTCATCCATTATTCCTTCTATCCTGACAAGTGCACCAGTGCCTGCTGCAGAGAAACACCCCAATAACAGGATATTACCACCTCCATGCTTTACTGTGGGTATGGTGTTATTTGAATGGTGATCTGTATTAGATTTCCTCCAGACATATCATTTGGTGTTGAGGCCAATTAATTAAATTTTAGTATCATCTGACCTTATAACCTTTATCCATGTGGCCTCAAAATATCCTAGGTTTGTTATGGCAAAGCTCAGTCATGACTGCATATGGCCTTTCTTGAGGAGTGGCTTTTTTTTTTTTCAACCCTCCCATACAAGCCACATTTGTGGAGAATTTGTGATATTGTTGTCACATGCACACAATGACCACTCTTTGTCATAAATCCCTGCAACTGCTTCAGAGTTGCTGTGGGCCTCTTCGTATCCTCTCTGACCAGTTTCCTCCTGGCTTTTGCATCCAGTTTGGAGCGACGTCCTGATCCAGAGAGGGTATGTGTTGTACCAAATACCTTCCACTTCTTAATAATAGACTTCACTGTGCTTCTAGACATTGATAAAGCCTTTGATATTTTCTTGTATCCATCTCCTAACTTGTGCCTGTCCACAACATTATCCCGGAGATCTTTTGACAGTGCCTTGCCACCCATAGTTGATTGTTTGCTTTAGTTGCACTACCAGGGACTGAGATGCTCCAGGAAAGCTCTTTTCATGCTGAGCTAATAAATATGATCTCAGCTGATCACAATTGAAGGTCAAATGGCTTTGTGTGTGCCGTTGAGAAGGTGATTAGCTACACCTGATTGATTTCACAAGTAATTTTAGGAGGGGGTCATCCTTTTTCCAACTCAGTGATTTTGTTTTTGAATTGTCTTTATTTTTGTCTGACATGTTGGTGTTATATCTTTAACTTGGATGTTAAAGTATCCAAGCTTGACAAAGGGGCAGGTGCCCTGAAACGTTGCTGTCTACCTAATAAAGGTTATTTCACTTTTCCCCATCTGAGAGTGCAACATTTCTTTGGATACTTGAATATTTGGAGCAAGGGTTTTTTGCTCTGACTGTGTCTGTACCCACCTTGAAACCTGCTGGATATTTATGTTTAAAGGTGTGCTGGTCCTACAATTTCATTTGACTTTAACTTGGATGTTATAAGTTGCACTGAGTAATTACAACTGGATAAACAAAAACTGTGTCTGTCTTTATTTCAGGCTGCAAAGCAACAAAATGTGATTATTTTCAAGGGGGGTGATTCTTTTCAATACCCACTGTACTGTATATAAAAATACAAAAATAAATAATGCAATAGTGCCTACAATGAATTTCAAATTATTATTAGATTTTTTATTTCTGAGAAATTTCAAAGATTGTTTCTGATTCCCTGCCTACTGTATCATGTGACAGAGCTCAGACAATTAAAGGCTATTATACATATACACTGTCAACTCTTGTGTATGCTCAGTAGCAGCTGGTGCCTCAGCATTGTACAAATAAAAAGACTGAGCACAAATATATATTGGATGTAAATGGAAGTGTCCCTTTAATTTTATGTGCAACAAACAGTAGAATAAAAAATAAAATCAGAAGTTTACAAAGTCCTAAACTTTAATTTTTATTTTAATGTTTTGTTATGTGTTTATATTCAGCATATTTAAATGGTTGTATTGTTTTACTGTGCACATTATATTCATGTATTTGCTGCTACTGACAAAAATATGGACTCTAAACAGCAGAATTGAAAAAGCTTTGTATTATTGAATTTCATTTAGCTCATTATTCAATACAGATTTCTGTTTGCCTACCCTTTAGGATCTACACAATAGCTCTCATCAGCTGAGAAGAAGCTCTTTGTAAGTATGGCAATCATGAGCAAATTATTTTATTGTTTATCTACAAAGTGTATACACTTTTTTAAGTGACTATATTGTGTCCTCCTACTAAAATGAGCAGTAGAGTAAAATTGCTAAAACAATGTGTTTTCCACTTCAAATTGATTGATTTAGGGGGCATGAACTTTGTTAGTCATATTAAATGTGCAACACTTAAAGGGCCTGTGTTTAGAAATTGTATTCGTGTACATAATTTGTTTTCTGTGATCAAATGACTCTTCATGATATTTACACGTGTTTGTTGATGTGTTGCTTTTCCTTCCAAGGTTTTAGAATAGGGTTGCTCATTGTTTATTCCTGGGGCGAGATTACATATGCGGCACAGGCTTCAGTGCAACTGCTGAAACCTGCATCGCCCATAAGTTCACCTTGCACATCGGGTGAATCACATATACTGCGCCGTCAGATCATAAACTGCTGTAAGTCGGATAAACTGGCGATGTTCAGAAATGTGCACAAATACACATTTCTGCAGACGCCAGTGACTTACGGCAGTCTATAAACTGCCGGCACATAAGTAAAAAACAAAAAAATGTTACATCGCTCGTAAAAGTCCAACCCGCCTCCCAAAAATAAACCTGACACGTCAAAACCCCTATATCCACCATCCCCCAACATCGCAACTAATAATAAAAGTGATTAACCCCTAGCCGCCATCCCCCCACTGTGCAATATACCTAAATAAACTATTAAACCCTAATCCGTTATCCCCCACAAAGCAATAAACATAATGAATGTATTAACCCCTAAACCACCCCCCACAACGCAATAAACCTAATTAACCCCTAAACCGCCATCCCCCCACAACGCAAAGAACTAATCTAATCACTAAGCCCCCTAACCTAACACCCCTTAGTTAACCCCAATTACTTAAAATAAAATAATACTAAGTTAAAATTAAAATAAAAAATCCTAACATTAAAAATAAAAAAATCTAAGATTGAATTAAAATAAGTCTAATATTACCAAAAATAAAAAAGTCTAAAATTACAGAAAAAATAAACGAAATTAACAAAATGTAAACCTAATCTAATACCCCTATAAAAACAAAAATGCCCCCCAAAATAAAAACACCCACTAATCGAACACTAAACTACCAATAGCCCTTAAAAGGGCCTTTTGTAGGGCTTTGCCCTAAAGTGATCAGCTCTTTTTACACCAAAAAATGACAAAGTCCCCCCCTAGCAATACAACCCACCAAAAAAACACAACCCCCCAAAAGAAAAAACCTAACACAAAAAAAGCTAAACATTGCCCTTAAAGGGGCATTTGTATGGGTATTGCCTTTAAAATGGCAATCAGCTCTTTTGCTGCCCATTAAAATAAAAAAGGCCTAATCTAAAAAAAAAACCCCTAAAAAAAAACTTTTCTAACCCCAAAAAAGGTACTCACCATTCCTGAAGTCCGGCGGTGAAGGTCTTCTTCCAGGCAGCGGCATCTTCACCCAGCAAAGGGACCTCTTATATCTTCATCCTGAGCGAAGGCGGCACGGAGCGGAGGTAGCCATGGAGCAGGAACAGTGGCCGCAGAGACATCCAGCGCGAAGGATCCTCTTCATGCAATTGCCGCATCACACTGAAGCTTGAATGCAATGTACCCGTTTTATATTTGGAATACCTTGCATTCCTATTGGCTGATATTTTTTCAAATTAGCCAATAGGATGATAGGTACTGCAATCAGCTCTTTTGCAGCCCATTAAAATAAAAAAGCCATAATCTAAAAAAAAACCTTTCAAATCAACCAATAGGATTTCAGTAGCTCTCACCCTATTGACTGATTAGAATGTTTCAGCCAATAGGATTGCAAGGTACACCATATATATAACGGGTACCTTGCATTCAATCTTCAGTGTGTGGTGACGATCGCATGAAGAGAATCCTCCACAGTGGGTGTCTCCGTGGCCGCCATTTCTGCTCCACGGCCACCTTTCTTGCTCCGTGGCCACCTCTGCTCCGTGCTGCCTTCGCTCCGGATGAAGATAGAAGAGGTCTCGGCACTGGATGAAGATGTAGCCACCTGGAAGAGGATCTTCACCGCCGGACTTCAGGAATGCTGAGTACCTATTTCGGGGGTTAGACTTTTTTTTAGGTGTTGTTTTTTTAGATTAGGGCTTTTTTTATTTTAATGGGCTGCAAAAGAGCTGATTGCCCTTTTAAGGGCAATACCTATACAAATGCCCCTTTTTTTTTAGTTTTTTAGTGTTAGTTTTTTTTATTTTGGGGGGTTTGCTGTTAGGAAATGATAGCTTTAGGCAATGCCCCAAAAAAGATCCTTTTAAGGAATATTGGTAGTTTAGTGTTATATTAGGATGTGTTGGTGGGGCTTTTTATTTTTATAGGGGTATTAGATTAGGTTTAATTTTTATTATTTTGGATAATTTTGTTTATTTTTTTCTGTAATTTTCGATTTTTTTACTTTTTGGAATTTTAGATTTTTTATTTTAATTGAATCTTAGTTTTTTTATATAATGTTAGGATTTTTTATTTTAATTTTAACTTAGTATTTTTTTAATGTAATTGGGGTTAACTTAGGGGGTGTTAGGTTAGGGGGCTTAGTGATTAGATTAGTTCTTTGAGTTTTTGGGGGATGGCGGATTAGAGGTTAATAGTTTAATTAGGTTTATTGCATTATGGGGGGATGGCAAATTAGGGGTTAATAGTTTAATTAGGTTTATTGCATTGTGGGGGGATGTCAGATTAGGGGTAAATTAAATTACCATTTTTTCAGCATTAAAACCGGAACGCAGCCATTACGAGTCTTGTCGGTATAGCTATACCGCAAGCATTTTAGCCTGTAATGCAACGTCAATCCTGCACTCAAAAAAATGACGTTTTTGCATGGGATTTCCATAGCGCCGGTATTACAGGTTGTGCAGTGAGGCTAAAATTCTTGCCTTACAGCCTATACCGACACGATCCGTTCCGCTATTTGAGACCAGTAGTTATGAGTTTTACACAAAACTCATAACTAAAATGTTACAAAGTACACTAACACCCATAAACTATCTATTAACCCCGTAAACTGCCACCCCCGCAACAAAAATACTATATTAAACCTATTAACCCCTAATCCAATGCCCACCCACATTACCAACACTAAAATAAAGTATTAACCCCTAATCTGTCACCCCCCACACATTGCTACTACTAAAATAAACCTGTTAACCCCTAAACTGCCGTCCACCCACATCGCCAACACTAAAATAAAGTATTAACCCCTAAACCGTCAGCCCCCCACACCGCAAATACTAAACTAAACCTATTAACGCCTAAACAGCTGGCCCCCCACATCGCAACACACTAAATTAACCCATAAACCTAACACCCCCTAACCTTAAATTAAAGTTACAATATATCAACCTTTAAAATAAAAAAAAAATTACCTGTGAAATAAAAAAAAACTAAGCTTAAACTATAAATAAACCTAATAGTTACAAATTTTAAAAATCCTAAAAAAACTAAAAAAAACTAACATTACAAAAAACACCACTAAAATTACGAAAAATAAAAAAAATCTAAGATTACAAAAATAATAAACTAAATTATCCAAAATAATAAAAATTATACATATTATACAGATTTTTTTTATTTTTCGTAATTTTAGTGGTGTTTTTTGTAATGTTAGTTTTTTTACCCCTATAATGCCAAAAAGCCACCCCAAAATAAAAACACCCCATAATCTAACAATAAACTACCAATAGTCCTTAAAATGGCCTTTTATAGGGCATTACCCTGAAGCAATCGGCTCTTTTAGATAAAAAAAATAACAAAGTACCCCTAACAGTAAAACCCCCCAACCAACCAACCCCCCAAAATAAAAAAAAAAACCTAACTCTAAAAAAACCTAAGCTACCCATTGCCCCTAAATGGGAATTTGTATGGGCATTGCTCTTAAAAGGGCAATCAGCTCTTTAGTGCCCGTCCCCCACCAACCCCGGCCAGACACAGCCAGTGGCCCAATACCCTCCATCCGTGGGTATTCGGTCGATGTATCAGAAGGATCATATATCTTCAGCTGCACGCTCGATGAGCTATTATAATGTTGTTGCATCTCACCTCCATTGGTGCCATGTCTTGCTGCGGTTCCTGCCTCGTGTCTGGTCCCTTCTGTTGGCTGCTTGTAGTCAGACGGTTATTTTTTGTTGTTTTGATGGGTGTTAGGGGTATATAGCCCACAACTGGACAACAGCCCATTAAAAAGTTTAATGGGGCAGATTCAATGAGGTGTCGACAGAAACCTCTCAAGGTTATACGAGTGGTTGCTGAGGGTATCTGGTGGGCCTGCTTCTTTGACAGTCACCATTATGGTTGCGAAATGCTGATGTCCTTTTTGCAGCCGCTGTCTTCTTCCTCTCTCTGGAGTCCCTCTTAACTTAGAGATGGTATTAATATAGTCCAAGCTAATGTGTCAGTATAGTTGGGTAAGGCAAATCACCTCAGGATACAGAGGGGAGTGGCGTCGCCCATCATGTGCTGTCGCTCTAGGCCCTTACTTTCTGATTCTGGGCTCCGATTTAAAAAATACAGCAACGGTTGAGTTGTAAGGATCACCACTATATAGTGAGACACTGTAATTTGCCGTGGGTATAGTTTTGATGTAAAAGGAATTCTCCTAATCGGCGGATTAATAGAAACTCAATCAAAGCTCTGAAGAGTGTGACCGCTCATGATTGCTGTTCAGACATGCCCCCCCAATAGGGATGATTACACAAGCAGCAGCAAGGTCCGACATATAAGATAAGATAAACTTCAAATTAGGGAGAGATATGTGGCAAAGGTAGGCTTGTGACATCTGCCATATGCTCTTTTAGTTTTCAGGGATGAAAAATCAGTGTATATAACAGAGAAGTACAATCTGCAAACCTCTGTTTTACTGACACTTGATTTAATGTATTTCTTGAATGAAACTGGTTGACCTTTGGGAAGTTTGTATTAGTGTGTTGTACATGTGTGGTTATAAGATAAGAATTGTGTTGTGTAAATTCAAGTATTAAAGGGACATGAAACTTAAAATTATTCATGATTCAGATAGAGCATTCAATTTTAAAGTGAATGTCAAGTTTGATGAATCGGTGCCCGGTTTTTAAAAACCCTATTAAAAACAGGGGCACTAACATTCATCAAACTTTACATTTCACTTGTTTTTTTATAATACTTATCTTTTAATCTTGAAAGAAGGCTCCAGTGCTTCATCCACCCGTCACAAGTCTCTTCATATGTCAAAAATGATGAATCCGGCTTCCTCTAATCACGGCGTTGCCTCAGGCAATGAGTCTCCTGGGGGGGAAGCCGTGATCGGAGGATGCCGTATTCGTCATTGCTGACATATGAAGTGATGAGCGGCAGGAGGGGGAATTGCTGAAGCGACTTTCAAGATTAGAAGGTAAGTTATTTTAAGAAAACAAGTGAATTGTAAAGTTTGATGAATGAAAGTGCCCCTGGTTTTAATAGGATTTTTAAAAACCGGGCACTGATTCATCAAACTTGACATTCAGTTTAAACAACTTTCCAATTTACTTCTATTATCAAATTTGATTTGATGTATCAGTTTTTGAAAAGGCATGCCTATGTAGGCTCAGGAGCTAGCTGCTGATTGGTGGCTGCAAATATATGCCTCATGTCATTAGTTCACAAGATGGGGCTGATTTATTAACAGTCTGTCTGACATGATCCACTCAGCTGATCATGTCCAACAGACATCACTGACTGCCGACAGCATACGCTGTCGGCATTTAACATTGCACAAGCAGTTCTTGTGAACTGCTTGTGCAATGCCGCCCCTGTAGATTAGTGGCCATTAGGCCACTAGAGGGGGTGTCAATCAGCCCAATTGTATAGGATCGGGCGGATTGATGTCCGCAGCCTGGAGGCAGCGGACAAGTTAAGGAGCTGCGATCTTAAGACTGCTGCTTCTTAAAGGCTGTTTCCGGCGAGCCTGAAGGCTCGCGTGGAAACATGGGGATCAGGGGCCATTCAGCCCTTGATAATTCAGCTTGATGTGTTTAGCTAGCTCCCATTAGTGCATCTCTGCTCCTTTATCAAAGGATAACAAGAGAATGAAGCAACATTGATAATAGAGTAAATTGGATAGTTGTTTAATATTGCATGGTCTACCTGAATCATGAAAGAAAAAATTGTGTTTCATGTCCCTTTAACAGTAATGAATCTGGTCTATTCATGCACAAATACTCCTGTAAAATATATGTAGACCTAAATGTTCTGCTCAGTGGAATATGTTGAGTATTTCTAAATGAAAATAACATTACCCATGTGAGCTCCATAATCTGTAGTACAGACACTGCAAGAAAACAATGGCATAAACTCAACATGTCCCGTCTGATTTTAAAACCCATTCACATAAGTTTAGATTCTAAACCCTAGAGCTGGTTAGGAGCATTTCTTGGTAGCTTATTCCAGCACTATGGGAGGAAAATGCTGTCTGAAATAGAACCTTGTCATGACTTGCTTGTGACTTCTCAGAAACTGACAAACTGCTTAAGGGCATTTCATCCATTGGCGCATAAAATGTTTACGGCCAGCATTTTTACTACTTTCTTTATCATTTGTCAGTTGTTCAAGTTTGTATTTATTTTTTAACTTCTAAAAATTATAAGATGGGTCAGAAAGTTATAAATTTTTACTAAGCTTTCGTTAAAAGAACAGCAAACACTTTGAGACTTCAATATGTGTTTAGTTATGCATAGTAAAAAAGATTTGCACTCGATTTTTTGCTTCTCTTCATGTAGCCAATTCTAAAAACCTGTAAATGCACATAGCAGACTTCTTAAGGCAACACATGCTACACAACTTTGCCTATTTGTCTTAAAGGGACACAAAACCCAATATTTTTCTTTCATGATTCAGATAGAGGATGCAATTTTAAGCAACTTTCCAATTTACTTCTATTATTAAATTTGCTTAATTATTTTAGTATCCTTTATTGTAGGAAAAGCAATGCACTACTGGGAGCTAGCTAAACATATCCGTTAAGGCAATTTACAAGAGGTACATTTCTGCAGCCACCAATCAGTCACCTGGTAGTGTATTGCTGCTAAATAGCCTATAGGTGTTCTTTAAACAAAAGATACAAAGAGAACACATCAAATTAGATTATAGAAGTTAATTGGAGTTTTAAATTGCATGCTCTATCTGAATCATTAAAAAATCCCTTGTGTTTCATGTCCCTTTAAGCTGATAATAGCTGCAAAACAAAGCAATACATGCTAACAATCTGACCATGGCTAGCCTTCTTGTCTGCAGATTCAATTAAGGCAAGTAGAGTTTGGCTAAAAAAAAAAAGACTTGGTTAATACGTTACAACAAAAATATCTTGTAATTACAATGATGTCCCAAGAAATGTATATATCTAAGTGTATATATGTATATACCTAAATACTAAAATGTAACAATAAGAGTAGCAGCAATTGGTCTACTCCTCCTGGCCTTGATTGATAGGCTCCATATCTGATAAAAAGGGAGCATATACATCCTAGAAATGTGTACGGTATACACTGACCATATTACCATTTGATCAGAAAAGGTGTTTTTTTATTTGGAATAAATACACAGCTTGGCTTCTTTGTCTACTCACATATGTTGTGTTTATTTTAGTGTAGAGAATAATACACCCAGTACAGACAAAGTCTCTGCTGGTGAAGGTGGTGTGTCCGGTTGAAACATTGTTATACAATTATTTAGAAGTACCTACTATTAGAAATTGTCCTCTGTGCTGATACCATGGTAGCAACTCCCTAAAACAACATTCTGCAAAATTTGAAAAAATGTTTGAACTTGTGTTGGAGTTATATTCTGAAAATTTTAAATTGAGGTAACTGTAAAATTAAGCTACAGTCTCAGAAACAGAGGGATACATTCAAGAAAACAAAAGAATCTTACCAGCTACTGTTATCACTTAATACATACAGAGAGAAGCACACACACAGGAATGAACAGCCAGCTTAATACCATTGTTAGCCATTTCTATGGTGATTGTTTCAGCTTTCATTGGGCCTCGTCAGTGAGGTGTAGCCATATTCCTCTAAGCACACTGAGCAAGGAGTCCACGTCTGGTTGCCCCTTTTTCCCTTAGGGAGACAAAATACATACAGAGAGAAGCGCACACACAGGAACAAACAACCAGCTCAATACCATTGTTAGCCTGTTCTATGGCGATTTACAACCTGGGTGCAGCTACTTTTTAGCCCAGTAATGCTTTTCACAGAGTAGAAATTTCCTGTAGTATATCAGTCTGATCCCGCCAATTACGGTCAGTCCAGCGCCAAAATACCAGGCAAATCCTCTCTGAACAAGGAACACAGCAACCCCAGACAATCATTTCAGCCTTCATTGGGCCTCGTCAGTGAGGTGTAGCTATATTCCTCTAAGCACACTGAGCAAGGAGTCCACGTCTGGTTGCCCCTTTTTCCCTTAGGGAGACTAAATACACACAGAGAGAAGTGCACTCACAGGAACGAACAACCAGCTCAATACCATTGTTAGCCTGTTCTATGGCGATTTACAACCTGGGTGCAGATTCTTTTTAGCCCAGTAATGCTTTTCACAGAGTAGAACTTTCCTGTAGTATATCAGTCTGATCCCGCCTATTACAGTCAGTCCAGCGCCGAAATACCAGGCAATTCCTCTCTGAATAAGGAACACAGCAACCCAGATGATCGTTTCGGCCTTCATTGGGCCTTGTCAGTGAGGTGTAGCAGTATTCCTCTAAGCACACTGAGCAAGGAATCCACGTCTGGTTGCCCCTTTTTCCCTTAGGGAGACTAAATACATACAGAGAGAAGCACACACACATGAACGAAAAACCAGCTCAATACTATTGTTAGCCTGTTCTATGGCGATTTACCACCTGGGTGCAGCTTCTTTTTAGCCCAGTAATGCTTTTCACAGATTTGAACTTTCCTGTAGTATATCAGTCTGATCCCGCCTATTACAATCAGTCCAGCACCGAAATACCAGGCAATTACTCTTTGAATAAGGAACACAGCAACCCCAGACGATCATTTCGGCCTTCATTGGGCCTCGTCAGTGAGGTGTAGCCATATTCCTCTAACCACACTGAGCAATGAGTCCACGTCTGGTTGCCCCTTTTTCCCTTAGGGAGACTTAATACACACAGAGAGAAGTGCACACACATGAACGAAAAACCAGCTCAATACTATTGTTAGCCTGTTCTATGGTGATTTACCACTTGGATGCAGCTTCTTTTAGCCCAGTAATGCTTTTCACAGAGTAGAACTTTCCTGTAGCACATCAGTCTGATCCCGCCTATTACAGTCAGTCCAGCACCGAAATACTAGGCAATTCCTTTCTGAACAAGGAACACAGCAACCCCAGACGATCATTTAGGCCTTCATTGGGCCTCGTCAGTGAGGTATAGCCATATTCCTCTAAGCACACTGAGCAAGGAGTCCACACCTGGATTCCCCTGTTATCACTTAGAGTGAAAAAGTCATAAACATGGAGGCATAAATTACAGCTAGGCCTAATTGATTGTGAAGATAGATCCACTGTCATTCTGTAAAAAAAATCACAGACAGGGGCAAAACATGAGAGAACAGAAAAAGGTAAATTTGGGGTTTCTGAAATTGTAATAATTTTATGCCATATTTGAGAGATTATGCTGACATGGAAATTATGTTATGATTGATGTGAAATCAGGAGTCAAGAGAGTTTAATGAAGTGGAGAGTGTATTAGTCTAGGGTTGGTGGATTCATAAAATAAATGCCATGCTCCTATGAAGTTGTCAGGTATTTTCATTATTAATTTAAAAAGGAATTGAGTGAAAATAAGTTTGGGCAAAATAAAATGCCTCAATAGGTTTGAAGCTTTCCTTTAAAGTGATTGTCAATTTTCGTTCTTTTGAACACATATTCCTGTAGGCAATCCTGATATTAACCTAACCGCCACTATACATTTAATAAAAAATTAGTAATATGTAGTTTATTTTTTAGTCGAAATATCGACTATTCACAGTACCTGCTCCTCCCACAGTCTACTTCCTTAGTTTTAGACATATCACGTATACAGCGGTCCCACCCGCTGTTTACGTCTCTTCAATGCGCGCTCCCGTTTTCACTTCCCATTGCGCATGCGTGAAATGCGGTTTCCGCTGTTAATCAACCATAGTATTCATTGAATCAATACATTCAATGAATACTATTGTTGTGAAGAGAAGGGAACGATCTGCTAACCCAGCACCTAATACCGCCAAATAAAAATACAATATTGAAACGGAACTTATTATTTTCATTATGTTTTGCCTGCTAACTAATATTTTTCCCAAAATGTAAACCGACATTGTTCATATGGTTATTAAAAATTGGTGACAAGAATAATAATTAAAATTTATTATTTGAATTCAAACAGTATTGATTTTAAAAATAAGCTGTAATTAGAGAATACGGAGCCCTGTTACTGATGTAACTGATTTCAGTAATTCAGAAATGACAGGGCTCCGTAAAGTAAAACAACTGCGCATGCGCGAAATGTGCACGAGCGTTAAAGGAAATCGTTGGTGAACATGATAACAACGCAGGCGCAGAAAGGAGTAGTGACGTCAGCGTAAGCGGTTGGGTCCCCCTGTGGTTAGAGCCTTGATTGGTAATTAAGACGTCAATCAGACTGACACTAAGTAGGCGCGCGTACCGGGTGGAGGATCAAAATAACGGGAGCCAACGAACAAAATTAAAAAACAAGGTATATAACAAAAACATTGTAAATTGATGAATGAAACTGGTATTTATTTTTAATAGACGTTAAGGGTAACGTTAGTGAGGATGCGCACTTTACATTCACTTTAAGAAGTGAAAAGTATTTGAAACTCTCAGATTCTCAGCTGCTAGTTTGGTTAATTTTTTTTAATACAATCACCAACCTCACCATCATTTGATGTGTTTAATACTGATCAGCTAAGTATCATAACTGAATAAAAACATAATTTACTATTTATTTATTATTATGTATAATTTATTTGATCAAGAAGGTTACTAAATGATGATGAGGGACAAACAACTAATTTATTTTTTGGTTCTAGGGGCAGACAAAACTGTTAGTATAATATAATTTGACCTATCTCTGTTCTCCATTTGGTCAATTTGTATCTTTGAAGTAAGAGCCACAGTTTGCAAGTCTATGTAGTTGAAACTGTTCAAAATTGTTTTTTTTTGTTTTTAGATTTAGAAGCTCAGATGGAGTTAACAGTAAGTTATATGCATTTACTTCTCTAGTAAATTTCCATTT
Organism: Bombina bombina; assembly: GCF_027579735.1. Classification (NCBI taxonomy): domain Eukaryota; kingdom Metazoa; phylum Chordata; class Amphibia; order Anura; family Bombinatoridae; genus Bombina; species Bombina bombina. The sequence goes on from NC_069500.1 coordinate 589,751,823, forward strand.
TTTTTTCTTATTTTTATAAACCGTTTAAAGTTAGATGTATAACAGAAAATACTTATGTACGGCATTATAGGCATTATAGGGCTAGAAACGAGTGGAGCACTGTATTACGCTCTGGCTTGCACATCAACTTCTCTAGACGGAGGCTTTGTGCTCATGTCAGGTACTTGTATTATCAGTTGAAAGTAACAAGTTAGGGTGAAAGCAAAAGCCTGGCACGCGCAAAAAGTGTAACTTCCGCATTGATGTATTCTTCCATAGACTTCAATGGAGCTCACAAACTGCAAAAAACCAGCAACCATACTTACGCACTAACTCGATCACGTTTATTCAAGTGCGCCAAACCCAACATGAATTTTCATATTCCAATGATCTTCACGTAGAATAATATGTTCTATATATTCTTAAATAGATATTTTTATATATAGATGATTGTTTTTTGGCAAACTATATATACTGCATATACCTATACATATCCCCCTATGTGAAGAGCATTGGAATGTGAAATATGTACAGTGCATAAATAGTTTATTAATTATGAATATGCTCGGCTCCAATGCACTTAAATACTGTATATACTGTATAATAAACATACATAAGTTAGACATGTATGTATCTCTATGTTAAAGCCCTTCGCAGCCCTTTTCTGTTTTCTAACACCTGAGTCCTTATATCTTTGAGCCCTTATAACTTTTTAATGCAATTTTTAAAAAATATTTTTCTCAGAAAGTGTTACTATGAGTGTAACTGTACTGTTAAATGTATTTTTTATGTGCTTTGTGCAATGTTTTTGTCTCGTGTAACAGTTAACCAGAGCACTGAAGTCACGCTAGCCTAACGTGCATTAAATTCAATTGCACTCAAGCGTAAGCGTTTACTTTCAACTCGTAATACGCACGCTATTGCAGTCACAAGCAAAAATAGTTTTGCTTATTTTTAAATAACATTGCTCTGATTTTCAGACTCCTAACCAAGCCCCAAGGTTTTAGGAGAATACAGTCAGCTACCTACTCCAGCTTGCTCCTGTTTGTGTAAAGGGTCTTTTAATATGCAAAAGAAGCGGGGGTGTCTTATTTCTCACTTGCAGTGGGCTTTCCAGCTGCCTTTTCAACAGAGCCACACTGACAGCTTCTAAATAAGTTTTTAAACAGTTTTATACTGGATTTTTATATCAGTATCTGTGCATCTTATTCTTTATAGTAGTGTCTATTACATGCAGTTATATGAAAATTGGTGTATACTGTGCCTTTAAGGAGCTATTTTCACAAAAAGAGTAATTCCAGAACAAGGGGTCATGATCTTAAGCTGAAGGGTAGTAGGTTCAGGAGTAATTTTTGGAAGTGCTTCTTCACAGAAAGGGTGATTGATTTATGGAATAAGGACAGACATTGTGGGTGACTTCAAGAATACCTGGGATGAGCGTCTATAATATGAACTAACTAAGTTTACATGTTTTGGGCAGACTTGTTTCGGCCTTTGGTTCTTATCTGAAGTCTATGTTTCTATGTTAATCAGTTATGCAAATGCATTCTCCAGTTTCCAACCTATATCTTAGAAGGGCAATTAAAAATTGGTCTGACACCTTGGTGCTCAATATTTTTGAGTCCTGATCTGGTACCTGAATGTCATCACTGCTTTTATTGTTAGACTTGTCTTGTTTATATACACACGATGTTCATCTTCACTTGTATTTTCTTTATGACTTTGGGCTGCTTTTTATTGTCTGTTTTATTTAGATTTTCTAATTAGCCCTTTACATCTCTGCTAAACTTGCATGAAAGAAACATTTTACATTGTTCCATTTTGCTAGATATTTACAAAATTAAAAAAAAACACATTTGAAACATTTTCATAATGCTGCTACAATTAGAATTATTCAGGTCATATACAATTGTTCATTGTAAAAAAAAACAGACATAATGCCATGAATTTCCATTATTTAAATAAATAATATGATCAGGAGTAGGAAAGATGCTCAGCTATAATCATTTTGTTCTATGTTTGCAGAGCTTTTGAGATAATGGAATATTATAGATGATAAAATATGTTATAAAAAGCTTATTTTAATGCCCCCTCTCTCTCTGTGAAGATGTTCACTTATGTATATGCTGGTGAGGGCAGAACTAGCGGACTATAAATGTGAATCAATAAGAAAATTATGAGTGCATTACAATATTTTTCAAACATGTCTTACAGAAATAGCAGCTTCATTAAAAGCCTCTCAAGACTTAAATAATCATTACTCAGGTGAGTGAAAGACACCCAAATAAGGTATGTTTATTAAGCATATATTCACAGTTGGAGAAAGGTAGAAATGTTCTCCTACATTTTTAGACAGTCTAATGAAATGAAAAGTCTTATTGAATGATTGCTGTAACTGAAGACATTAGGTTACAAAATGGCTATCAGTACATATTTCAAAATGCTTTACATCTCTACTAATGCTTTACATCTCTACTAATTATTGAGTTCAGGTGTTTTAGCCACACCCATGGCTAACAAGGTGCATAAAATGCAGCACATAGCCAAGAAAACAGCATTACGATAGGTCATACTAAAGACCTCAGGGATTATAAACTTTGCACTGTCATAGGATGCCAAAATTGCCAAAAACAGTTTGTGAAATTTGAACCCTATTAGATCTACCCTGGTTGACTATAAGTGCAATTATTGTGAAGGGGAAGCATCTAGGAGCAACAGCAGCCCAGCTACGAAGTAGTAGATCCCGAAATCTCACATAGCTGGGCTGCCGAGTGCTGAAACACATAGGAAATACAAATCACTTGGAATCTTCTTCTGCAGTCACTACAGAGTTCCAAACTGTCTCTGGAAGCGACATCTAAACAATAACTGAGCACTGAGAGCTTCATGAAATGGGTTTCCATGTCTGAGTAGCTGTACACAAGCCTCATAATGAACATGCTTCATGCCAAGCGTCTGCTGGAGTGGTGTTTAACCTGCCACCCTGGACTCTGGTGGAAATTTATTATCTTCAGTGATGAATCATGCTTCACTATCTGTCAGTCTGATGGAAGAATCTTGGTGTGGCAGATACCAGGCAAACACTACCTATTGGAATGCATAGTGCCTGTTATAAATATTAGTGGAGGAGGGGCTGTTTTTTAGGATTTGGACTAGGCCCTTAGTTCCAGTTAAGGGTCATCTTAATGTTACAGGATATAAATATATTTTAAACAATTGGGTGCTTCCAAGTTCATTTTGAATTCCTACTATTCTGCCCTTAATCTCTATAAGCAACATTACTTCTCTACTCTTATCTCTAATCTTTCTTCAAACCCAAAACGTCTGTTCTCCACTTTCAATATTCTTCTCCGCCCACCCACACCCCCTAATACAATTTCTCAGTCAGCGCAAGACTTTTGCCAGCCACTTCAATAACAAAATCGACTCCATCAGAAACTAAATCAGCTCTCAACATACTTCCATTCCCTCACCCCCTCAAAGGCTCGCAATCAACCACAACTCACATAGCCATAAATTTAACTCTTTCTCCCCTGTTACTGAGGAAGAAGTTTCGGCACTTATACTGAGCTCTCACCTCACTACCTGTCCTCTTGACCCTATCCCCTCAAAGCTGCTCCCCTCCCTCTCTTCTACCCTTACCCCTATACTCACGCACATTTTCAACCTCTCCCTCAGCACCG